>NC_045432.1:30761970-31067970 GCF_902635505.1 Sarcophilus harrisii
AATGCTTTCAAACTCTAGAAGTCCTCTAAAAGCATTAAAACATTTTTGCACATAAATATTTAGATAACTATATGTTGCCCCATCCTCTATTTATAAAATTTGACAAAATTTTACATTTATCCCTATTATTAGATTATTTGCATTATTTAGTCATATGAGCTTATTGTAGCCTTTTTGATTCTGGATTGTGATATCCAAAATAATTGCCACTGTCTCTTCAATCCACACTTTATTGGCTTCTGTGAACAAGCATGACATTTATTCTACACAGCATCAAGGATATATTCCTAAGCTACTCCATGAAAATTTATCCTCCAAGGTAACACTGATATTGTCATAATGACAAATAACACAGGAGTTAGACTTGGGTTAGAAGATCCACCTCATACTCAGAGAATGAGGACAGATCATCTTGCTATTCTGTTCAGATCTTTAAAATCTTTGTCTTCCAACATATTTTCCATCCTTTCCAACTTGTGCCATTGTATGATCAACACGTGATATGTCTTCATTTGTCATTAAAATGTTGAAGAGTCACCATATTCCTCCATCAATGCTCTTTCCAATCATCCCCCCAGTCGTGAGTCCATCTAACTGTCCAGCCATCTTCCTATCTTGTGCGTAATGATACGAACGTGAAACAATTTGAGCAGTATATTTGCTCTCTCTTTATTCCAATTTGTCAACACCTTGGTAAAATTGAGCTCTGTTTTATCTATAGTATTGTCCTGATTTGGCTATCTATTAACTTGTTCCAAAAAGGAAATAAAGTCAGTTTTACCAGTTTTATCTGAATTTCAATTCATTAAAGAAATCCTTTACTTAAGAGCTACTATTCCCAAAGTGCTAAGCTGAGCATAAGAGATACAAAGATAAAAAGGAATACAATCATTACCCTCTAGGAGATTATATAGGAGATTTTTATAAGAAAGACACAATCTCTGCCTACCGTACTCAGCACTGCCCATAATTGCTATGTCATCATCATCATTTCTTAGGAGATGTTGATAACTCATCACATCATAAGCCTTGCTAGTCAAGGATGTTACAGTAATATACTGTTAAGACAGAAATCTTCTGGCAATAAAGCAAATATCTGGAAGTATCTTTAGAATTGGCTGCCAAACATGATGGATTCTCCAGTCCCATAAACAGTCTAACCAGTGCTGAGGTGACAAATAGCTTTACTTAGATGTCCCTCAATTTCCACATTCAACTCAATTCATTACTACCACCGGGGAGCGAAAATCTGATACTCTAAGTTTAGCCAGATTGCAGAGTTTCCAGCTTGCTGGAAAACATCACACTTTTTTTTAGTATGCTAGTTAAAATGGGAAAATTTAACATGCTGTGCATTAGGAGGATAAAGATAACATCTTTAATTCCAAATTTCAAGCATACTACTACAGATGTACCTTTTCTGGGGGACAGATGAGTCACAGTGGAAAGTTATGTTCTATGTGTGGTTACTGCCCAAATTATTTATTTTAAAATGTTTTCTAACTGGCTGTCTGAAAAGTAAAAGAGGAAAAAGCAACACTACCCCAAAGATAGAGTGAAATCTGATTATATATGTTCTCTACCAAGGAGCTTGGGGAATATGTATTATGTATTAACTTTAATGGTGACTTCAATTTCTACCCTATTTTAAACTCTCATCTTCAAAATGAGACTATTGCTAGATGATGTAAGCTAATTATCACAAAGCTTTATTTGTGTTTCAATCTGGGCTGGGTCAGAAGTTCTATAGTACATCAGGTGATAGGTTAACTTAATGAAGTGAAATGGAGAGCTGAGGTGAGAAGGATCAGACAATTTTCATTTGACTCTTACTCCACCTTAATCCTCCAGCCAAAGACCAGAGAGTCTCCATGTTACCAAGAACAAGAGAAGTGGGGGGAAGGGAGAAGCGATATACAGGACTTTGGAAATCTTCAATGTCCTATATGTTCACCCCTATATTTATAGTTTGGAGCACCTACCCTGATTTCCACCAGGAATGACAATTGGAATCTGTTAGCTTATAAAATGTTAATGACCCTTACACAGTTGAAAACAGCAAGGACAACAACAAAAGTAACCAAGGGATTTCTGGATGGATTTAATAAGATAAGAAAGACTCCAATGAAACAATGGATCTCTGCATTAAAAGATGAATGCATGCAATTAACCCATTCACTGACCTAGAAATGTACATGCAGTAAAGTAGCACCTCCTAGACCTAAACCATCATTTCTAATTCCATTCTAAGACAGCTGCTTTGCAGAAGTGGCCTAGGGCCTGAGGTTAGCCCCATGGGGGAAGGCTGAAAGATTTACTTATTTATGGTAATCATTAACCTGCAGTAGAAGAGATTTGCCCAGAATTTGCATTTATGTTTCCAACACAGTAGAGTAGAAGAATCTTCATCTTCTAACCATGGGGTTTCCACATGAATTTAAATAAGAATCCCTAATCATTTGACTAGCTTTCAGTGTTTCAAAATCATTTTTTCCTAGTTCTCATCATTCCTACTGAAATCAAAACTTTATATTATCTCTAGAGTTCCATAGTTCTCTTCACATTCTTTTCTAGTTCCTTCCTTTCTCACTGGTGTTTTCAATTGCCTACTCATAACTTATTCTTTTCTCCTCCTTTCATTCAACAACCAATCGATAAATCAAGCAATCAACCTGCATTTATTAAATACTTCTTACAAGCCAAGCACTATTCTAAGCGCTGGATTCATAAAGACAAAAACCAAATAGTACTTGCCCTAAGGAAACCTATATTTTATTAGGAAAGACAATACATACAGACATATATATGTTTCTATGTATTTATAAACAAAGTTCATTCAAAATAAATTCCCTACCTAATAACAACAACTTCTGGAATATGCCATAATCAATTTTCTGAAGACACATACCTTTAAAAAAAAACCTACACTTTCCAACCAATAGTCTCACAAAGACTGCAGAACAACAGAAGAAAAGTTTTAGTTGGAAAGTGAAGAAAAATTAACTGTGACATCTGAGGGCAAATCATGATACTGGCTCAAGGAAATTTAGTCTTATGCTGTAGAGAGCTCTGCAAATGTAATCGATGACTAAGACCAAGGAGAAGAAAGGCAACATAGGGAAAAGGGCAGAGGATCCAAAGGATGCTTGGACCAGGTCTCATTACATGAAAATCCAGTACAGAGGGAAAGGAGAAAATTGAAAGAGCAAAGAGGTAAAGAGGAAAATAGGGAAACCATTAAGCAGATTTAAAAAGTTCCTCAAAAGCAAATATGAAGTGTGTGTGTGTGTGTGTGTGTGTGTGTGTGTGTGTTTGTCTGTGTATGTATGTGGCTATTAAGTCTAAATACAATAAAGGGTACATATGTGGTTATGAATTTAAACTATAAGAAATTATGTAATTTTCATAGGTGGGGGAAACACATACAAATTTCATTATTTTTAAGATTAAAACCCATACAACCCATAAGCATTATTTTTCAAAATTAATTTCCAAAAATACAGAATAGATGCAGTTAAGCTCTTATGTAAAATAAAGGTCAAAGTGTGAGTGGATTGCTAAATTATAACTTCATTTAGTTATATATAGCTTTTTAGAAATCTGTTAGAATTCACTTTACTTATATTTGAGTAGGATTTATTTTGATACCACAAAACATATTTCTTTCCCCCCAAAATTAGTGCTTTTGTAATTTTAGACTAATGGTATCAATTTTACAGGGTTTCACTACATACTGCTCTCAGTGTGCAGTATTATAGTTAAAACACACATACACAGTAGTTGTACTTGATATAAGACTATGAGATTCATCAGTTCTGACTTATGAAATATTAGAAAAAAAATGGTTTTCTGAGAGAGGGCTGAGTCTCTGACCACCTTTTTTGTTTTCATGAACAAAGAACAGCAATCAACTGAATCAAGACACAATGTTCTTTTGAATAATGCTTGTAGTTTCGGAAAAGGCAACCATATTAGGTAGCAGGCAGAAGATGCTTTAAAATAGGCAGTTAGAGCTAATTGACTTCTTCCTTGACACAGCAGGCAAACCATATTTATCTCTCTTGGGTGACAAAAACAAGATGACCTACTAAAGCGATTAAGTGAAAAGAACTTCAGAAACTAAGAGACATAGAGTTTGTTTTTCAAATATTATCAAAATTATGCTAGTTTCCTCTAAGAGATATCAATTCATATATCAGTGCAATGGACCAAGTGTGGATTAACAGTTCACTTACTTTCCTTGGTGATCTCATCAGATGCTATGGATTTAACCATTATCTTTATGCTTATGCTTCTCAAATTTATTTAGCCTGACCTAAACTTTTTGCTACTCTTCGATCTCACATCTAACTGTCTTTCAGATACCTCAAACTCAAAGTCCTGTAGATATCACAAAAATAACATGACCAAAAGGGAACCTGCCTTTCCCCCAAAGCTCTCCCCACTCCAACCTTCCTTATTACTGGAGAGGACACCACCATCTTCCTAGCCCCTCAGGCTTGCAACCTCGGGATTATCATGGGCTCCTCATTTCCCACATCCAATCGGTTGCCAAGGCCTGTCGATTTTATTGTTGCATTATGTCTCATGTATTTCCTCTTATCTCCTTTCACATGGCCACCACTTTGAGTGCAGGCCCTAATCGACTTATATCTGGATTATTACAACAGTTTGCAGGTAGGTCTGCCTACCTCAAGTCTCTTCTCTCCCCACTCTAAAGCATCTTCCGTTCAGCCATTAAAGTGATTTTCTTACAGTATCAGTTTGATCATGTCACCTCCCTACTCAATAAACTTCAGGGATTTCTTATCATCTTCAGCATCAAAAACAGAATTCTCTAGTTGGCTTTCATCATAAACCACCCCCTCCTATCTTTTCCTATATACCTCACTCTATAGCGTGTACTTTTTGATTCAGTGATCCTGACCTCATGGTTGTTGCATCAAGAAGACACTCCATCTTCTCTCTAAGCATTTTCTCTAGCCACCAAGGCTATCTCCCCCTCCTTTGCTACACTTACTGACTTCCCTGACTTTCTTTCAAATTCCATTTGAAATCCCACATTCTACAGGAAATCTTCCCAACTCCTCTTAATTTTTTTGCCTTTCCTTTGTTAATTATTTCCTATTTATCCTGGATATGGCTTATTTTGGATATACTTTTTACATGTTGTCTCCCCCATTAGATTATAACCTCCTTGAGGACAGGGAAGGTCTTTTGCTGCTTTTTGTGTTCCTAGCACCTAGAAGTACTAGGTGCATAATAGGTACTTAATATATATTTTCAACTCATTTGGGCTTTCAGTGTTAGTCTCCTCATCTGTAACATTGGCATCACCATTTCTGCTCAATAATAAGAGCTTGCATTCCTTTAGAACTATTCAATTTATAAAATTCTTTTTTCATCATGATTTTGTGAGATAAACAATATAAATATGATCAGCCTTATTTTGCAGATGAACACCCAGACTCAGAAAGGTGAAGGGATCTGTTCAGAGTCATAAGGGTCACAGGCTAGAGTCAGGCCAGTAACTAATCCTAATCTCTAATCCCAAATCTGGCTCTTTTGCTTACAACTTCATAATATTTCCCCTAGGATTTCCATGAGGACCAAAGGAATAAAGGACTGTCAAAAGAAAAGGCATAAAGTTTATTTACATTTACATATGTTTATAACGTATGGATAACATATAACTGTACTGAATGGTACCCACTAGTATTTCAAAACCAGAAATTACAAAGAATGTCCAAAATAAAGGTCTGCATACGTGAATGCTCTAAAAATGCCCTGGCTCTAAGTTTCAAATTGGTATTTATTTGAACAATTAATTTATTCAATACTAACTCATTACTCAAAACCCTGGGGCAGGAAGCCAGTGCCAACAATAAACCAATATTGTCTTTGAGACCAGCGATTAGAGTTTACTAACTCCAAAGGCACCGGCATCTGGGAAAAACTAGCACAATGTCCATAAAGGATTGGGAGGATTTAATTCTTGGACAGAAAAGACTGGGCACATATAATTCAGTTGTATTTTCAAATATCTTTAGGCTCGTTATATCATGGTAGTCAATATACATAATTACTACGCTAAGTCTATAATGTTGGCATAGAACAAAGCTTCTTAAATTGTGAGTCGTGACATATGTGGGAACTGCAAAATTATGATTTCTTATCAGCAAATGTTTGATCTGAAGTGAAAAGGGGTCGCAAGTGGAAAAAGTTTAAGAAACCCTGGAATAGATAAGAAAATGCTTTTTAAAAAAGACCCAAAAGCATGCTCATCCCAGTTTCTAAGGACATAAGGTGGGAAGCAATAGCAGCAATCATTTTCAAAATGCACATAGCAGATGTTTAAGGGACATTTTTTGAATATAGCTGTCACAGTATCTCAATAATTCAGAAATAAGGGCAGAGAAGCCACAGATAGAACTGGTTTTGCTTGACCTGGGGAAGGCAAAAAGACAGAGCAGGGAACCCAGTAATAATAACTTGGATGAAGAAGGATTTCTGAGAAACAATATTTTCGGAAGAAAGAGTGGGGAATGAAATGGCAGAGGGGAAAAAGAGGGCAAAAGAAGAGGTGAAGGCAAAACCAACAAAAGAAGAAAAATGGAGTAAGAGAAAAGATCATGGTAAATGTAGCTGGGGGGGAGGGAATGGGAGGGCAAGGATCATTCATTTGGACACATGCTTATATATAATGTTTAATAAAGATAAAATTTCCTAGCTGCCTTACAAATAAATATTGGTAGTTTAAACAAAATGATAACAACAACAACAACAACAACAATAATAATGCAATTTTTCATGTTTTTATCTTCACAGTAAGTCCAGGGATAGGTAAAAACATTTTCCTTTCCCAAATCAGCGGCCTAGAACTCAAATGTAATATTTGTCTGACATTTATAGCACTCATATGTTGGCACCACTGCTACCTAAATATTTGCTTTCCTTTTCAAGACGTGTTCATATGATTACATATTCATTTGAACAAAGGGACAAGAGGTTGTCTAACATACCCTAGGGAAGATGGGGATTAGCAATGTAGTTGATTTGTTTGAGAAGACCATCGGTACATCATCTGAGGGGCCCAGAGATAATTAAAAGTAATGGGAAATTATTGTAAAATTCTGAAAACCAGGGTTTAAATGCCATGCCCAGAAATTTTCTACATTTGGGGATATTAAAGGCATTGTCTTATGGAATTATCTGAGAACAAGGGTTAATATTTCTTGCCTTCATTTTGAGAAAGAAATAACTGAGTCCCATGTAGAGGACTGAAAAATAATTGAAAATCTGGTCAGAATTTAATATGACTAGAGACTACAAATTCCAATGCTTAAAAAAACCAAAGAGCTTAACTGAGGCCTAGCAAATAATTAAGAACTCAGTGAATGTCAGTATCCACAGCTCATTGGGAGCATGAGTAGCTTTCCTGAAAACAAGAAGACACTTGATGAAGCTGAAAGGCAGTTAATTTAAAATGAATAAAAGGAACTGACTCCTTGCAGTAGATAGTCGACCTGTGAAATTCACTGCCAAGGTAGCTTATGGAAAAAGAGTCATTTTCAGCTAAATTAAAACAGAATGTTGAAGTTTTATAAGTTTCTCAGTCAAATAAACTAAGGGACTAGTAAGAGGTAAATGGTACCTTAGAGGAAATGTACCTCTGCAAAGTCTTCCTTTAGAAATAGGTGATGGCTATGAGTACAACCAAATCGCTCGATTAGAGACAGAAGTCTTCTCATCTGACAGGTTAATTCCTTTACTATGATTTTTTCCCCAAAATGGCATGTTGAACAAAGCCAATTTGCCATCCCATAATAAATTGTACCTGGTAAACATAGCGAGCTATTAGGCACAGGGAGATTCTGTGTATCTTATTAGAACATAATTTTCCAAGCTGACAGAAAGGACAGATCACATACAGCAGACAGAGACATTTTCCTTATCACAGCCTTCATTGAGAACAAATTGCAAGGGCTGAAATAATTGAAGGCATTGTAAAATAACAGTTCTGAAGTTTCAAACTGTTATTCTTCTTTCAACACAGCAAAGTTAGTATCTAAATCTACCACCAAAAATGTAAGCTTTATGAATTCTACCAAGGGAGCTTCTGTTTTCATCCTACAGGAACATTTGCTGGTAGATGTTTTTGTTTTGTGAAACTGTCTATAAAGAACCACATTATGCTTGTGACTCTTCTTCAAGGTTGATGTCCTTGATCAATTCAAAATGGAAGCTACACCCATGAACTCTGTTACCCTGGGACATTCTGGGTGAGCAGAAGACTTTTTATAAATTTCCAATGAGACTCACAGACATGATCCCTCAAAAAGAAGGAATTTAGTGAAATACTAGAGCAGTTCACTGGCAGAGGTATAACAAGGAAACATTTCACAAGAAAAAGTATTTGTGATATTAGAAAAACAAGTTGCTGTATTACCCATTTATAAATACATATCTTCACATACGTGCAAACCACCCTGGCACTGCAATTAGAAATCAACAGCTTATACAATACATCATTAAACCCATTCAGGGGATAATTAAAGGATGCAAAACACACCATATAATTACTATGAATCATCAAAAACATTAATTAAAGCACTAGTAATACATTTTTGAGACACCAAATTCAAATAAACAGCTGTTGTAAAGATAATGTGGGAAGTTGGAGCTTAGCTCAAAAACACTGTCAAATGATAGAACAGAGTCTACAAGTGGACTTTTTACTGGCATACATTCCCAGAAAGAAACCAGGTATATAAAGCCCCAACAATGCAACTTTATGCAAAAACTATAATGGAGAAATAAGATGTTCTCTCCTTAGAAATAGACTAGGGCTAGAGGAAGAAGTGCATTCATCTAGAAAAACCCTCAAACAAATCAACTGTGCTCAAGTGCTATCTGCAGTTGGACTTTGGCAGAAAGCTTTTAACTGGCAGTTCAAGGAAGTTGAATAAGTTAATCTTATCTCCTGAGAAAAGATGGGAAGGTTGCTAAAATTAAAGTACTGTATGTAGTCAATAAGCAGTTTGCCCCAATCCTTTGCCTTGGGAGCTACCAGCAAGAATGGTAAAGAACTGAGGACTGATGACCTCCTCAACAAGTATGGAGAGTAATGGGAATTTGTCTATGGACTATATAATGGATAATGGATAATATGTTTCTTTCTTTCTTGGCCACAAAATGGATATGTACACTAAAAGTATAGGCTAGTTCCTCTCTAGGAATAAAAGATAAAAGGCAGGCTTCTAGACTCTTGAGGTTACCAAGGAGAAAAAAAATATTCCTTAAAATAATGGGAGAAGGATTGCAAGGCAAAGACAAAGAAAATGGAAACAGAAGAGAATTCTGGCTTCTATCAGGAAGTTGGAGAGTGAAGAAATGTCACTGAACCCCACATGATCTTACTCCGAAGTATATCACTCATAAGTATCTTCCAGAGCAGGACTTCTTAAACTCTTTCCACTTGTGACTCTTTGCCCAAGAATTTTTTACATGACCCCATCAGGCATCTGAGTGGAACTGTTTCTGGCAGTGTTCATGTATGCATGGTGCAAAGTGCACATGTTGTGGATTGCAGTTCAGTTGCACAATGAAACATGGGCAAGCACTGCCAGAAAGACCTCAGACTCATTACATATTTGATTTTGAATTAATATTTTGTCATTTCCTCCAGAAATCTTTTACAGTTGCCATTTTTTCTGACCCCTACATTCATTTACCCCATCTAAGGTCAAAACCCATAGTTTAAGAAGTTTTGTTCTAGAATCACACGACCAATAAGAGTTGAAAGCAATCATTGGTTCCACTAATTCCAAGTCACTAAATACATACAACTAATCATAGATATGAGGCTCTTCCCAAAGAAAGGAGAGCAGTCCTGTGAACGAAGCACCTGCTTGTGCTCCAAGAAATAGAACTAAGGATCCATCCCAAGGTCTCTAGACATAAGCATATAAGTAGCGGAGAAATTGAACAGAAACAGTGGGTTTTGGTGATTCACTGCTGAACTGCTTTTAAAAAAGTCTCCTATCTGATAATCACATATATATATATATATATATATATATATATATATATATATATATATACATATATATATATATAATGACAAAAATCCTCCTGAGGCTTATGAAGTTATTAATAACAGCAACAAATACAACAGCAGCATTTATAAATATTGGTATAAAATTTAGGAAGTGCTTGACAAATAGTATTTCATTTTATCTGAGCAAAAAAACCTAGAAAGTAGGTGCTATTATTATCTTCATTTGACAGGGAAGTAAATAGAGATTAAATGACTTGCCCATGATCAATATAACATTAGTTCTTGAGGCTGAATTGGAACTCAGGTTTTCCTGAATCCACATCCGTTACTCTATCCAATGTGCCATCTAGCTGTCTGTAGTGATTTATATAGGTTTTATATTAAACCTGGAAATCATTAACAGGAATTGTGAAGTCTTAGGTCTGAGGAATATAAAAATTTTCATCATGTATCCCAACTGAAGGTATGAATTGTTAAAGCAAAAGACAGGTAGGGAAGTATTTAAGAAGAGAATATCTAAAAACAAAATTTGAATATCTGAATTATAATTTAAAATGCAGAAATGATAACATCTTAAGCAGAGAAGGAGTGTATTTACCAAGGTCAGAAAGAAATATATTGGCTTTGAGGCTTGTTAAGCTTATAAAGCCAGATAACTTCTACCAAAAAGAGAGTGTTGTTGCTGCTGCTGAGTCATTTCGATCATCTCCAGCTCTTCATGACCTCATTTGGGATTTTTCTTGGTAAAGTTACTTGGGGGCCTACTGTTTTCTTCTCTAGCTCGTTTTACAGGTAAGGAAAATGAGGCCAATAGTGAAGTGACTTCCTGGAGAAAGGAGAGCTGGCATTCCCGGGAAGTAAGCATCTGTTTCACAGAAGTAGTGAGTATCTGAAACTCACTGGAGTATCCTATCGGCCACCTGAATAGCAGGAAGAAATAGATGAGGACTTCAAGAAATGGATCACAAGCCCAGAACGGAGGTATGCTAATACTAGTTGGTGGCTTCAAATAGCTGGACATCTGCTGGAACTTTCTTTCTGCCAAAAAGCAGAACATCTAATAAATTTTTGGCTTCCCTTATTGATGACTTCATTCTTCTAAAGGTGGAGGAAATTCAATGGGGAATCAGTTTTGGAACTAATTCAGGCAAAAGAGTTAGGGAAGTAGAAATAATGAAAATCTGAAGAGGAATTCTTCATTTTATCTTAGAATTTTTGACAGAGAGGAATTGAAGATATAGTTTGACATGCACAGTAGCTTAAAAAAATAATCCATTGCAAGTTTTTTATACTGAATCATCACCTTGTTAGTTCCAAAAGACTGCAAATTTTTTCTTCAACAGTGATCAGCAAAGATTACAAAGTGATCAGTCTCTTAAAATAAAACATATTCAACATTTTTTAGGCTAGGGGACCAGGCTTCCAATTAGCCATGTGCCATGAAAGGTAAATCAAAGGGGCATGGGAGGTTACTATAAAAGGGGACTTCTATAGATAGATTTTTTTTTGCAGGGGAGTCGATTAAGATAGATGGGAAAGTATAAATATTGTCACTGATCTCTGAAATTTAGCATTTCATCAAATTATTTAAAACTATTATTTTGAGAGGTCTATGGACTCCACTGGATTTCCGAAGGAATTAATAATACACAAAAAGTCTGAGAATCCCTATTGAGTAAGTTATAATGTGGACAATATACATTCTTCAACCACTCAGTCTTTACTGTGTGGATGAACATGCCCAACTCTTTTGAGTTTAAAGAGTGGAATCTGGAGAACACTGAAATTCCTCTTTAACTTGAACTTTTTTTTTTTTTTTGCTCAGCCTGACATTTATGATCAAAAAATCTCTGAACTTGATGATTTCTGCCCCATCTTTCAAAAAACTTGAATGATTCTGACGCACTGATAAGAGATATCTTATTGTTAAAGAGTGAATCAAATGCTCCATTTTGGGATAAGAAACAATAAGCATAATAAGAATCTATTCTCTATATATTTCAGTTAACTGTGAAATCATAATGTTGTCCATTTTCCAGTACCACTGATAAAAGCCTGCTTGGTTCCTATACATATCTTAAAAAAAAAAAAAAAAGCTAAGTAGCATCCCCTGTACATATACATTAGTCCCTTAATAGCCAGTTCCTCTTTTCCTGCTTATTAGAATTATGTCCCGTTGTGTCCTTAGCATTTTTTTCTTGAGAATTTTATATTTTTCTAGGCTGGTTTCTCCTGTAAAATTTTAGCGCACAGAATCCTTTCTTTACTTCTTTTTACTGGTCTTTGTTTTCTACATTCCATCCCTGGGGAAGATCTTATTCTTTTTAAGCCACTACTCCTAATACTGTTTTTACCTCTCTTCGGTAGGGTCGCTATCTCAAATCCACTTTTCTCTCCTGATCCTCCTAGTTCAAATTGGCAGTAGGGACAAAATGACCATCTGAACTCCCAAAATCTTCAGTTTTATGACCAGGACTTCATAATCCTTAGAAATAATTTCAAGGTTCCCATTTGATCCACTAAAAGTGGTCAATGAGCATTATATTAGAACACTTGATGGATCTGTCATGCTCCACATACATACTCTGAAAAACAGCAAAGCTCTCTGTTGTTTATGTCTATGGAACAAATAACCATCTTTATGTGTCTCAGAAGGGATCCCACAACTCACCACCAACTATTTCTTCCTCAAGCCCTTACTAGCCGGCCTCTCTCCCTCTGATGCTCCTGTGGATCCATATCACCTTTCTCGAGAGTGCAAGCATCTGTCTCCTTCAGAGAGAATCAAGTTCTCTCTTCTGCAGCAAGAGCCTCTAAATGATCAGCAATCTTTCTGTCCTCCTTGCTTTTCATCAAATCCTTCTACCCTTCAACTTTATGATGCAGGTGAAATTTTTTCCCTGTTTCTCTTCAGAGAGTTTTCTTTCTTTACCTTTTCACTGAAGTCTTCATTTGTTTCTTTCAAGGAACATTTTATCTTCCCTGATAACTAGGGGAACAGAAATGAATTCTGCTCCTTTTCTGCTTTAGAAGGTATACTAACTCCTTTTCTTAGCACGCCATAGGCAGAAACATAAAGAAAGTACATTCTCTTCAAAATTGTTCTTGCTCTCCATACTTGCTGATAGGATAGATAGTCCATAGTGTACGTGAGCAATTTTGCCTTACGTTTTAATAAGCTTCGTTTTGGTGAAATGTATGAGACATGAAACGTTATTATAATCTGATCTACTCACATTGAAGCTGATATCTAGATACTTTTTTTTTCTATTTCCCTTCTCCCATTCCCCATCCCTGACCTTGGAGAGTGAGGACTAATTTATTTAGCAGAGAGAAGCATGGAAGACACAAGGGCATAAGACACAAGTACACAAGGAAATCCAATTATTCAAAGGGATCTGTATAACTTACTTCAACTAGCCACTGTTCTCTACAACTTCCTGCTTCTAGCAATACTAGATTTCAGACCTCAAGTGAGAGCCTGTGTCATAGCAGTTATTTATCCTTCAAGAGGACCATGACATCAAGGAAATAATGCCGTGACACACAACTGAGTTAGATTTGAGTGAGGGAGGGCTGGGCAAGGTCCCAGCCTCACTTTCTCCTCCTCCTTGCTACCTGGGCCCAGTGGACAGATATAGATCAGGACACTTGGAAATGGTTCTGGATGAAAGGGGAAATCTTGTCCCTTTTAAGCTAAGTTGGACTCTAAGAGAATGTCCAATGAGTGATTAAGATTAAGTAAGAAATGAGTCAGAGAATGGCCTCTTTTACCTAGTCCAAAACATATACATACATACAGGGAAGGGAGAGACCCTCAGGGTTTCTGGTCAAAATACAATTGTTACCTATATTCACTCTGAGCTAATAGGAGTCCAAACAATGACTAGGTGAGGGTAGGCCCAGAAACTTATTGTTGGTCAGTCTAGGAGAGTCAGAGTGATTTGAGTTTGTGGCATGGTCCTAACCCTTAAAGCCCAAGATTTCTTGGGAGGTTTTAGAAATCAAAATTTATATTCCTTTGGGTTGAACACCAGTAGGTAAGGGTATGATGCCCCATCGAGAGAAGGGGAAAGGGGAAGAAGTATTTCCCAACTGGCCAGTTCCAGTTGGCTCCCTAGCAAACAGCTTCTACTTCTATTCACAGAGGTTTGTTTGTAGTTCATCTATAGGTGCTAGGACAGTTTGAGAAATTTCCTTGGACACCTGTTGGTAAAAAAAAAAAAAAAACCTGGTAGAAGTCATCAAAACCCATAACTACCTCATTGCTTAGAGGGCACATTAATCTAGCCAAGAAAAACTACTGGAGCAAAGAAAAGTGAATCTTTACAAAAAAGCATCCCTTTTAAACAACCTTCTTAAAAGGATTCCAAACTCATTTTGGATCATACAGTAATAAGACAAAGATCTTCCTTAACCAATACATCTTAAGCAGGATTCTTTCTATTTTTCTTTTGATTATCAAGTCAGGGTAGAAATGAAATTACCAGAATTCTTTACTATTCTGTAATTCAGTCCTAATCAAGAAGGCAAAAAGGAGACAGAGGAAAGGAAAGGAGGAAAACTGAAAAGGAGAAAGAACATGTAGAGTATTCTGAGTAAAATGAAGCCCTCAAAGAAAAGGAAAGACAGCAAAATACCTCTATCTACCGTAACTCTTCTTCCCTAACACTGATAATTGAACAATATATTCCAACCTGATTTCTGTTGAAGACACAATTGTGGGGTGATTCATTAAAGACTAACCCCACTTACATAATGAATGTAAGATTGCTGGGAAAATGGCTCAATGTTATAAGCAAGAGGGAACAAAGAAAACAGTCCATAGAGACATGGAGTTAGGTCTTATTCCTCTATGGTGGGCACATATTCTGATTCAATAGCTGCTAATGAGCCTTTCACACCCACCTCTCAACAAATATGCTTTTACACATGTGGACTTGGTTGCCAAGCAGCCAACTGAGGGAGTCAGATCTAAACATTTCCTAAAAGGGATTAATGTGCATTGCCCAGATTTCACACACATTCTCATTCTCCTCTATGGGGTGGAAAGTGGGAATGAAATGTTATCAAAACTATGAACAACCTTTTACTGTATCTTAAGATCCCACTTCCGGGCCTTTTTCTGCCTTTACCCCTTCTAACTTATTTTGTTACCTTACTAAAGACAACAGAGTAACATTTAATTTGTGCTTACTGATGTAGCACTTAGGATAAAGGCAACTGTTGTAGCCAGCGAAACCTTATTTTAACACTGGTGAGGAGAAAGGGATTAACATTGTGTTCTTTTGTTCCTTAATATTCATGTTGTATCAAGCTTCTTTCCTGTCTACTCTAGTTGTATTTTATAAAACTTGATTTCCATTCATTTATTCAAACTTATTATACTTTGATATAAGAGAAGAGATTTGCCAAACACCAGAATTCATGCAAACTTATGTTTAGTTGCCATTTCTGCCTAAACAACTGGACCTGTGACTGTTCCTACCGAATTTTCATCTCCTGGCTGACAATGCAGTTTCCAATTCAAATAAACTCTCAGATTCGATGAAATTCGAGGTCATTAATGACAGTTAATAAAAACATGTCTATGGTATTTCTAGAAAATTTCAATTTGACAAAGTTATGAATTTTCCACTGGGAATACTTTTCAGTAAACAATTTCATTCACATTTAACACTGATCAAGGAATAAAGTTTTAATCAACCAGTGTTTACCTCTGAAATTGGGGTAGAAACACTTTCTAATTGTTCCTTTCTGCTGTAAGCGAACGATAAGTCTTTAGCTATGCTATGTACATTAGCAATGAAATGAATGAAAAATTACGGCCTTTCTCTAATCATCAGGGAAATATTTAAATAACTGTTTTTCTATTGTCCTCGGTGTGATGTCTTCTCTTTTTATTTTAGCAGCATTAATTAAAATACTTCAGTTACAGCTGAAATATAAAGTGGTTGCTTGATTATTGCCTCTTGATTTTAGAAACATTTTTAACAGAAGTGTTATGTAATTTTGAAAGATGGTTAATTTTAATGGTAGAAATTTGTCTTTGTTTTTTCACTTTGGAGGAACTGACATTTAGTCTGGTGAAAATGTTGCGGATTTCATCAATAAGAACAAAGAGATTTCCATGCTAGTGTAATGACTACCAGAGCTTGATTCTAACCTTTGTGACTTGTAATATCCTTGCCTATTTTAAATAAGACTCCCTAACCTGCAGGATGAGCATTGACTTTTGTGTGTGTGTTCTTGACCACCTTGGCAGTCGGGGAAGGCTATAGATGGACCCCTTCTCAGAACACTCTTTTTAGATGAATAAAATAAAACACAGGATCATAAAGAAAACCAATTTTATTGGAACAGAATTCATAAAATACTTAAAAAAAAATTCCCAGACCCCATGTCAAGTACCCTTTGCATAGGACTACTCTGGAGAGAAGACAGGTCATTAAATTGTCTAAAGGAAATTAAACTGAAGAATATTACCTTCTTAAAAATATTTTTAAAAAAAGATTTTCATTAGTTCTTACTCCGGTGAACGTCCTTGAGTTTTTAAAGACATCAGCAAATACAATCCGTGGCAGGTCTTATCAAACTGGCTAGGTTCAGAATATGACCCTAGTCTATGTGTCATTCATCACCTAATGGTGAGAAGCTTAAACACTAGATAATGACTTTTTTTGGACGGGGAGGAACAGCAACTCCTGAATTCATCTGGTATTCATGGACACAGCATTCACTATGATGAAATCATGGATTTTTTAAAAGACATAGTGAAATCCTTTTTAAAAGCCATCAAAAGACAGCATTTGACCTCTACTAACCCCCACAGTATCCCTGGTATGGCAGCACCCCAGGCACTTGCACACTTCTTCTGTTCCTATTACAGACTAACATGAGGGAAAACTAGGAGAAAAAGCAAAGACTTAAGAGCTGTTTCTGCTTCAGGATTTTGTGGGCTCTCTGCTTCTTCACTTACCACTCAACCAACTCTTTTTCTTTATCATCACTAGTGGGCCCCTGGGCCAGGCTGACTGGAGATTATTTTTCACGAGAGTAAGAGGGGAATACTTGAATAATAATGCAATAATAGCATGAAATCATCACTGATATTTTATTTAAAGACTGCTGAAAATTGGCAGTGGGAAATGGGGAGAAGGAGGGAGGGAGAAAGAAAAAGAAAAAAGAAAGAAAGAAAGGGGGAAGTAGGCAACATATAGCTAGATCATGTCAATTAAGAATGGATTGCCTTCTCAATGAGGAAGAAGGTAAGGGAAGAGGACATTCAAAACTCACAAATTTAAGAACAAATGTTAAAAATAGTTTTTACATGTAATTGGGGGAAAATAAAATATTAAATAGAAATAAAGAGAAATGGTAGTTTATTTCCTAAACTTATTTCCTTTGGATTTATTTCCTTTCCTCCATATTTGGGTATAACTGTCTTTATTTCTGAGAACTGGAATGAATTTCCCGATTTTTATTCCCATAAAAATTTATTCTTATGAAAGTATTTCATAAACACATTTATGGTTGTTGATATGTTGCAACTTATGCTAATATTTGTATGAAATACTGATTGTGTATGTTTTGTAGGCATTAGAAATGTGTAAATACATGGATCTTACTAGAGGGTTATTTGGGGCAGCTCTTAGTCATAAAAACCTCAAGTCCAAGGCTCAGTTTATCCCTGGGATGTCTATGATAGTAGTTTGGATAGTTTCTTGGGCTACCACAGATGGAATAATGAGTAAGCCCCTTGAATATACATTCTCACCTGGAAACCAAGAGTTCTTATCTTGGGGTCCACAGATGCCATTTCCTATCAAGAAATCTGTGGATCAATTTCAGGGGATCTTTTAACTTGGATGGGGAAAAGATCCATATTTATTTTCATCATCTTCAAACTGAAATATGGCATTTCCTTCAATTATTTAAAAAGATCATCCTGAGAAAGTGTTCATTGGTTTTACTGGGCTCCTAAAAGAGGTTCATGACATTCAAAGATGGTGAAGAACTTATTTTAAATGACAGAAATGTTCCACCTTACATCTCCGTAGGACTTGGAAATCTGTCAAAGTACGTTTCGTAGCTATGATCTCATGAGGTTCTACCAATAGCACTGTGGGGATAGAATGCAAATTACCGCCCCATTTTAGAGATGAGCTAGAGAGATGAAAATGCTCATGCAGCCTTTCAATTCTTTAACTTTTAGAGCCAAATTTATACAAATACATTGATACACTTTGTCCTTCGTTAGAGTAGCCATGTATACATATTCCAATACAACACCTGAAGTTCTAACTTTACCACGTGGTCAAGAATCTTAACAGTAGCTGGACAACCCTGGAAGCAAAATTGAATACAAGCCAGAGAGCAATGGTTTACTTAGGAACTGGTGTTAGGAAGAAGTTTCCCAAGCATCTGAAGCACTAATAGTCACTGGAGTGTGCTGGTACAAATTTAATGATAAAGTTGCAAATTTGTGTTTGTTCTTCAATGATTTAACATTTCCCAGATTGGAGTTTGGACTTCAGCAATAACTTACTCACAAATACAAATTTGAATACCCTAGAGAAAGCAAGCATGACCTGCAAAAGCATGTTTAATTATTTTCTCTTCACTTTGTATCTCCTGGGCTTTCTCTTTCCTGTACATCTCAGTAAATAAGCTCATATCAAAACAGCACTTGACAATTAATGTTCCCCAGGGCTTTATTTCCCATTCTGAATGCCAAGACAGAGAAAAGGGCATTAATGTAAAATTAGTGAATAGGTGATATATTTTGTGATTTCTCTGGCACATGTAAAATGCTCAAGGGCTCAGTGTCTGTCATCTTTATCTCTGGCCCTGAATCTTATTCTGAAGCTAATCTATTAATGGATATGACACCAAAGGGCCTCTGAAAATAAGGCAAGAGAGAGAAATGGCATTAGGAACAAGGAAAAATTGTAGACAATGGACAAGATGGGACATGGTCCACAGTAACATTCAGATGAGGCCCTTAGGAGGACTAGAGGTTAAAGATCACATACATATTGGAAGTCAAAACCAGGCAAGGAAGGAACCAAGAGTTCAAGTGGTTAGGTCCAGAGGAACAGGGGCAATGATTTCACTGATGTCAGAGAATAAAAAGTCAAAGTCACAACTAGAATAAAGGCGAATGTGAGCTAAAAAGGAATAAGGAGTTTTCAAAAGTCCCATTAGGATAACAGAGTCAGCAGAAAACCAGGAAGTCACAAGACCTAAGTCAGGAGTAGTATCTAATAATGAGGAAGGGATTTCTGGTACTAAGCCCTCTATTTATACTTCCTACTGGCATGGAAATGTTCTTGAGCTACAGACCCACAACAAAGACCAGGCAAGTAACTAGCTATAGAAGATCTATGGTTGAAGGTATATCCTGATATTAGATGGGGCAGCAGTAAGAGAACTGAAATTGTAGGAAGTTCCTAACAATAATTAATCACCACCACCAAAGTATCAATGAGAAAAAAAAACACATATCTTTACACTATAAAATCGTATTAATTTGAACTCTTTCTTTTTGGAAACTGAAATAATTTAACCTGATTTTAAATTTTCATTTTCTATTAAGACCACGTTAGCCAAGCAGTTTAATATTGTAAACAAGATTGAAGAGGGATAGGAGACATTTAACCTATTTGAGGATTAAGAAAAACCAAAGTACTTTATAAGTACTATACAGCTAAAAGCCATTAATATAATCATTATTACAAGTCAAAGAAAGTGAGCATATTCCATGTGTGTATATATATATATATATATATATATATATATATATGTGTGCGTGTGTGTGTATGTATGTATATATGTGTATGTATACACACACACACACACACACACACATATATATATATATGAATGACTGTTAATTAGAAATATGGAATTTGAAACCAGAACGATATTAAAGGTTCATCTAGTCCAACTTGCTCATATAATACTTTTTTCCCTTTCACCAAGAACACCCCTTCTTAACTATTTACTTGAGTTACTCTATAAACACGAACATAATACACTCAAACTTTTCACTAATTCAAATTAGCATTCTCTACATTCTGTCAGTTGTAGTGAAACTTTGCTAGAGCAACACTCAACAAAGTTCAAAGTCATTGCAATCCTCCCCCTTTTTCTTTTCAATATTTTTAATCATCATACTTTTCTGCCAGTGTTGAAGGGCACAGGTTGATCACCAGAGCTGGATCTCCTGGATGTATGGCACAGAGCAGAAAAAACCCAAATAGTCTTCATCAAAATACTTAAAAGGTTAAAATAAAAGATCTTACATACCACACAGAGCAATTGCTGCACTAGACAGAGACTTTGACAAAGCAAACACACACTGTAGAAATATGATTTGAAGCAATCAGGCAGAAGGAGTGAAAATAAGAGAATATATATATATATATATATATATATATAGAAATATATATAGAAATATATATATATATATAAAACCACTCTCATGCCTTATTCCTACCCCTGCTAACTGCTAGGAAAGATAATAAGACTTGGGAGGAAAGAAAGGAAAGTATTTCAAATCATAATCATCCTCTTACCCCCCCGTAAAAAACAAAAACAAAAACAAACTGATCTGTTAGGCTTATAAGAGAAATCACACATTGGACATGGGCCCTTTTCACTTGAAAAATGGGCATCATATGTTGTCTATTTGCATCTTATAGAGGACCTCTCTAAAACAGAATGCATGTAAAAGAAAATGAATAGCTAGATAGCCAAATGATACTATTTTAAGTGATCACATTTAGAAAATGTTGAAGGAAGCACCAAAGCCTTTGGGGAGGGGGTGTGTTTGTATGTGTCTGTGTATATGTGTAGAGAGACATTTCCTTTTCACTCAACATTTAAAACAAAAACTTTAACCATTAATATAATGGGATTTCAATTGAGTTTCAATGGATAGAAAAATAAACATTACCAATATAGTAAAGTTAAAAACAAAGCTAATGAGGCAGATAAAACCTCTCTCACGTGGAGAGCTTTCTCTTTTGACCTCAAACAACTTCTGTGATCCTGGGCAAGTCATTTAACTTATCTGCCTCAGTTTGCTCCTCTGTAAAAAAGCACCTACTTCCCAGAGTTGTTGGGAGGAAAAAATGAGATATTTACAAAGGACTTTGTAAATCTTAAAGTGTTATTAAAAAATTACTTTTAAAAACACAACCTTTTATAAAATGCAGAGATTCAAAGTCATTAAGTTAGCATATTGGCCACTAGAGGTAGTAGAAATAATAAAAACTCTAGCATTAGTTATATTGGATACATGTGGATGTGTGGAGGGTAGGAGACTGCAACTCCAATTAGGCAACAATGTCATTGTTTGAGTTCCTTACTAGAAAGTTAATGATTAGCTGGAGGCCCTGTGCAAGACAGAGAACTGGATGATGGTTAATGACCCAACAAGTCATTAAGTGTCTAAAAAGGAACTACAATGTCAGATAGCATTGCCCTCATGAAATATCCACTGTTACTAGTAAAACATCTGAAGTTTATTTCAAATGTATTTTCAACTCACTATATAATTCATTCTGTTGGAAAATCAAACCTACAGAAATATTTTTGATCTGTCTGTTGGCATTTTTGTTCCCCACTTACAATAAACCAACTAGTTTCACTGGGATTAAAGTGTCATCTTCATAATTAAATTTTAGGCGACACAGCAAAATCAGTAATGAATTTGAGTTAGGAGAAACTCTACTTTCAAATGTTAGAGGACTAAAATTTAATTTTAAATGTGTTCTAGAGATCAGAAAGACATATTTCATTTGCAAAGATGTTTAAAATGTAGACATTGCAAAGTAAAGAGTAATGAATCACACAGAGATAATCATCGAGTAATAATATATCAGCTTCCTCCCTTCCCCACTCCCAAATTCTAAGATAACCATAACTCATATTTCTCTAGCTCTTAAAATATTTTGCTCCTAACAACCCTTGAAGGTTGCTAATGCTATAATACTTCTCATCCCCATTTTTATCAATGAAGAAACTGAGTCACTTGATCTCTCAGGAAGAGAAAGCTGACTCTAGTTCCAATAATTGTTCATTTGTCCCTTGGAGAATGATAGAGACGACTTCATTTAAAATTACAGTGAGGTTAAATTCGATCAAGAAAGCTAGGCTAGTGTGTTTTTGAATGTGACAGAATGATAGATATTTGACCTCATTGTTCCAAGAATGGGAAGTTGTGATCTAAATTAAAATTTTGATATCACAATTTGTACACAAAGACTTACATTTAAGCAATGATGAACCATATTATCTTAACTATATGATCACTGCACACATTCCTTCATCCCCATATAAAAATTAGATAAGCCATTGATGTGACTCTACATAGACAAGAAATATGCTCATTTTGTAGAACTTTTTCTTACCAGTATCTTATTTCATTTTATTGCTAAGATTCAGCCTATTTAACAAAGGCATCTATAATTTATAAACATTTATTTGAAAAATGCAAGACAAATTTAGAGACAGAACTGTACAGCAGAATACATAGTGGACGAGTATTAGGTGACAAACCAGCACCATTCAAATTATTCAAATCAAGGCAGGGAATAAAGAAGATAAAAGTTTTAATTCTTCCTTTAATTAAAACTACCTGTAAATTATTTAGACATATTGGATGAAAAATTTAACACATAATCTTATTCATTTTTAAACTAAAAATAACAAAAAGAAACTAAATGTAGTCTGGAAGAATTTATTATAGCATTACTGATCTGCTAAAATATTAAGATGTGGTATATGTCTTTTGTTGAAGGGGAAAGTGAGAAATATTCCAAGTTAAAATTTCGGAGGAAGATATCATTCTAGGCAAAGAAGAATGCATTAAGGAAAATCTCAAAAAATAAGTCTATGTATGTGTGCATATTTTCTCTTGTTTTCTTAATGATTATATTGATATTTTCTGATTCTTACATCCTTATAGTATCTAAAGTATCCCTTTCCCTATTGTCCCTAGAAAGTCATTACATACAAGAAATAGTAATTTTTAGAAAGGGAAAAAGGTCAGCATAGTTGCTTGATACTCCCCAAAAATCTAAAAACCATGTGCAATATCTAACGTTTGTGTTCCTTCCACATTCATGAAAAGGAAGGTTGGAAGTGCCTTCAAATACCTTTCTATTTGAGTCTGATTTGAATAGTTAAATTTTGTTAGATTTGCATTTCTTTTTTTGGTGTGTCATTGATCTTTTCATTTAAATTGTTGTGGTTACTATGTATATTCCATTATATTCACCTATTCCAGTTTGTTGAGTTATCCTCAAATTACGAGCGATCTCTTTTGTTTTCAACTTTTAGCTAACACAAGTATTGCCATAAATATTTTGGAGTATATGTGGACTAGGCTTCCTTGAGATGTAAACTCAGTAGTGGGATACCTCAAAGGATATTTTAACCATTTTATTTTCATAATTCAAAATTGCTTCCCAAAGTGGTTGCCATTTCACAGCTCCGCCAACCATATATTATTGTGCCTATTCTTCCACAAGCATCCAACTTTGAGAGTTCCCATTTTTTGGCAATCTTTGCAAATTTGCAGGGTTTGAAGTGAAGCTTCAGCACTGTTTTGATGTGCAGTTCTCTCATTATTAGTTATGTGGAACAATTTTTTCAAGTAGTTTTGAACACTTTGCATTTCTTTTGAGCACTTTTTTGTAGTCTTTGATCATTTTTCTATTGTGAAAAGATTGTCATATATGTCAAATCAAAATATAGCAATAAGCAGAAAGTGACCTTTGTGGCCTCAAAAGAGAGAAGACCTGAATTTCAAAGGAGTGAATGAGGAGAAAGATAGAAAAGGAATCATAAAGAAAGGAGACCTTATTTTGGAGGCGGAAAGGGGTTCCACTGATGAATGCTCATTTGAGTGAATATATTGTTTACATATCTTAGAAACCAGATGTTTTACCAGAGAAATTTGATACGAATACTTTTTTCTCATTTGATCATTTTCTTCTTGTCCTAGGTACATTCGTGCTTGTGCAGAAGCTTTTCAGTTTCAAGTTCCATCTTCTGTTGTAAACATATTGTTATATTCCTTCATTTATTTCAATCTTTTTTTAAGGTGGTGCTGTTTCCATTGGCTACCTTTTTCTCAGCCCTGATCCCTTATCACCTGATATTCTTTCTTCCTCTTCTCACCTTCAGCTAGTTCTGCTCCTAAGTTTTCAAGTTTAACTTTTTTGATGCCCCTTTTCAAAAAGGATTTTTCATTTACATTATCTATCTTTTCTTCCTGTTTACTCTAGACTGTCATTCTCTGATTCACCATTCCTGTAATTATGTAGTCTCTACTTTTCATTTAAATTGTATTCTTCAAGCTATCAAAGTTTCTAAGAGATTCATTCTAAGGTCTCCCCTCTAGGCACTTTCTGTCAGTGTGTTGAAGGCTTGCTTCATGGATTATTCTTTTGCATTGTGCCTCATTTCTAAAGCAATGCCAATTAATAACAATAATTATAAAGACAGATCTTTAAACAGACGCTGACATTTAGATAGCACTTATCTGTAATACACTTTGCTGAGCATTCTACAATAATTATCGCATTTGATCCCCATAACACCCTTGATTCTTATCATCCTAATTTTACAGATGAGGAAACTGAGGCAGATTTTAAGTGACTTATCCAGGCTGTCACAGCACATCCTGTTTTCAGGTTTAATATGTCTTATTTGCATAATGAACATATTTTCTTTCTTAACAATTTTAACTAATTTATTAATTTAGTTATGCATATAAATTCATTTTTCTTATATATTTTCTTATGAATCATACTGGGAGAAAAAAATCAGACCAAAAGGGAAAAATCATGAGAGAAAAACAAAACAGAAGAAAAAGAAGAAAAAGTGAACATGGCATGTGTTGATTTACATTTAGTCTCTATAGTTCTCTCACTGGATGTGGACAGCATTTACTAAAGTTTATTGGGATTGCCTTGGATCACTGAACCACTGAGAAGAAACAAATCTGTCATAGTTGATCACCCCAGAATCTTGTGGTTACTCTGTCCAATGTATTTCTGGTTCTGTTTGTTTTGCTCCATATTTTCTTTGAATGTCATGTTTTTTTTGTTTGTTTGTTTGTTTGTTTTATTCTAGGCTTTCTTTGAGTTCTGTAAATTTACATTCCCAATCTATTATTGTTTTTGAATCCCTGGTGAGACTTGCCACTGCAATTCAAGCCTTTCTACTCTATTTTTGTTGTGCAAGACATGATTTAAACCACTCAAGAACAAGGTGTTGTTTAATGTTCTCAAATTTCATCATCTGTCTCTTCAAATATTAGATTATTTTTCTTTTTGTTTGTCTGTAGTATTTATTTATAGAAAACTGAACTTATTTACTAGATTTGCAGGTACTTTTCCTCCTATTTTTACCTTTTTTTCTTGTTGATTTATCTGTTTTCAAGTACTTTGAGTTTTCTTTTTCTTGAAATCTTTGTTACTTTCAGTCTTTCCCCATCATTTTTTATTACTCACTTCCCGAGTCCCTTTTCTGTGACTATTGTTTCCTTAGAGTCTGGAGATGGAAGTGTCTAAGTCTCCTCCCATGATGGGAACTTCATGTTCCCTAAGTAATTTTTGGGTGGCCAAAACTCTAGCTTAATGTATGTTCTTTCCTTCAGGTTTGGAGCACAACTCTTATCAATATATACGTGGTATCTCATCCTTGTGACCTGTCCCACTTCCTTTTGCCCTCAGCTATTATGTAGTTAGAGCCTACTTTCCCTCCCACTGGCAGTTCAGAGCTTTGTGGTATTGGTACTTCCAGGGAGCAGTTCCTAACAAACTTTTGCTCCTGAAAAGCTGTGGCCAAATTAACTGTTGGGGCCTGAGCAAATTTCCATAGCTTATATCTGGGGTCTCTATGGAAATGGAAAGAGAGAAGGGATAACAGCGTTTAGGTTTGGGTTTTGATGTAAGCTTATGACATGTCTTTGGGTTTGTTAATATAGCCATGCTACTGACAGCACAGGAAGTAGGGAAGGGGTGTTAAGTGAGCTCAGAATCAGTGAGTATCAATTCCTGGATTTGGGAGAATATTTTTTAACCTCTTTTGGATTCTGGATGTCCTAGATCATAGAAGCAGCAAAAGTTGCTTTATCATTCACGTGTGATGTCTGCTTTAAAGAGCTTTGAAAAACCATAGGGTTCAGAGAAAATGTCTCGTCTACCACCTTATCTATATGTGCATATTTTAAATAACACAAAGTATGTTCATTTAGCATAGCTCTCATTACTCACATGTCATAGTTTTGTAATATTAAATTTCTGCCTATTCAATAAATACTTAAGTGCATTTGTAATATCATCTACAGAGTTATTCCTTTTATACCTCACCAAGTGATATCCTTTTATATGTTGTCCAGAATCCTTGACAGGGATGCTAGAGACCTTCTAGATCTTTATATATTTTGTGACTAACAGTGAGTCCTTCCAGAAGTAATATGGCATAACGGATGGAGGTCTGACACCCAGAATCAAGGAAACAAGATCAAGTACCACTTCCAATACATGAATGCTGTGTACTCCTCATCAAGTCATTTAACCTGTCAGTGGTTCCAGGCAGCTAAACCTGCAAACCCTACAAAAAGACACAGAACTGTTTTGAAAAGGGAAGTTTCCACACTGGGAGTTCCCTATACAAATGAAATCACAAGTCTAGTCAAAAAAGATGGGTTGTATATAGAGTGTGAATTCTTTCCTTTCACTACACGATCAGCTTATCTCTGTTTATAAGGAAAAATTTCCTGGATGATATTACTTATTGTTAGGATTCTTACAAGGTGCTAAGTCACTGGAATTGATAGGCACTCTGGGAGATTCACAAGTCAGGATTCAGTTGGGAGATTCACAAGTTCAGTGGAGGAGATTCACAAGTCACAGCTCCCACAATCCCACTCTCAGAGGAGGAGTCAGCCTTTGAGTTCACACCTTTAAGAGATCATATATAAGGAGCTCCCACAAGCCAACTAGAGACTTTTGGGAGATTGAGAAGCCAGGATTCAGTTGGGCAGAATGAAGGATTCAGAGAAAGCTAAAAGCTGAAGCTGGCAGAGGCAAAAGGACTAGCCACAGGAGCTCTTGAAACCAAGGAGAGAGAACCTCTAAGAAAACTAACTGGGCTATTTTGGAAGAGACAATAAAGGACTGGACTTTAACTCGTGGCTGCATTTGAGGTGATTATTACTCTGAACTGAAACTAAGGCTGTCTCCAGAAGGCCCCCAAGAAATCTGCTCCCAGAGAATGGTTATACTTTAGAGAAGAGAACATTGCAACTTATAGTACTTCTGAAACATGTTACTGGAAACTACTTATATCCACCATGAACCTCTACATTGTCTTTGAGCAATCTGCAAATCTTTGGAGATTGTGGAATTCTAAGATTTTTAAGCAACCATCATTACTACAGAACAGTATGAAAATCATCCTTCTCCCATTTTTTCCTCCTCTTTCTTCTCTTCCTCCTCCTTCTCCTCTTCATTTCTCCTTCTCTTTCTCCTCCTGCTCCTTCTGCTTTTTCTTTATGCATGTGTGTTTGAGCACGCACACATACCCATACACACACAGAAGTAGCTTGGGATCATGAAAGTAGTATACAAATTGAAAAATAATCCTGCTTTCTCTTACTCATTCAATTTTGGACCCAATCTACTACCTTTCTGTAGTGCTCATCCTAAATAGCTCAGCAACTAAATATCTGCCTGTACGTCAGATATATTTTTAAAAGATCCTATAATACTCTATAGGAGAATGTAATTAACATGTGCAAGTAGGAGCACTGGAAGAATTAATGATACACTGATAATTCTACTGCCACCTGGACCTAATCAGGGCATCCTCCATAACAAGAGTCTCTTTTGCAAAACATTTTTCTGATACACTATTTTGTTTTAACCTGATCAAAAAGAGCCAGTGTAGTTATTCTTATGATTTTATTTGACAAATAAACTTGTGTGATCTTATTAAACATACAGAAAATTATTTTGGAAAAGGGTTATGTTTTGCTTTACTGAGTCAAAAGATTTTCGTAATTAGCCAATTATAAGAACACATTTTTTTTCTGCAAATCAAACAACTGTATAACTGTAAATACATGTTCTACTGTAAAAAATAACATGAAGAAGGCTGTCTCTTTTTACCAATAATGTATAAAGATGAAAAAATAGACAAATTAGCCAACAGTTATTGATGTTCTCTTGATCCCCATTTTTCTTAATTGTAATATTTATGATTCTTTTTCCTTTTTTTTTTTTTTGCCAAAGGAATTCTCAGCGCTCTCAACATAGTGCCATCTTCAGCACAGATCCCCTTCATCCACATTTAGTTTAAGGGATGGGACATTAGGATTTTGGGAGACCAGGGAAAGCTTCATGTATAAATAATGCTTAACCTGTATTTTTAAGTAACAAAGGGACTCTCTGATATAGAAATGAGGGAAGATTATATTCCGGGAATGGGGGACAGCCCGTGCAAGGTCATGACAATGAGAAATGTAGTGTTGTATGCGAGGAACAGACAGAATGCCAGTTTGGTTAGATGACATAATATGGGAAGTTTAATAATATATAGTGTGACTGGAAAGATAGGTCAGGGTCAGCATATGAAGAGTTTTAAAAACTAGAGAGAAGCATTTATATTTGATCATAGAGGCAGAGTCCCTGGAGTTTACTGAATAGGGTCAGAGCTATGCTTAAGAAAAATCCTGTTGAAAGCAGTGAAGATAATGAAGTGAACTGCAGGAAGACCTAAAGCAGGTAGACCAATTAGGAAGCTGTTATAATTGTTTTGGCAAGAGGTGATGAAGGTCTGAACTCGGGTAGTAGCAGTATGATGAGACAGGTCAGCTGTGAGAGGTGTTATGAATGTAGAAAAAGCAAGATTTAACAACTGACTGGTCATGTAGGTGAAGAAGAATGAGGAGTTGTATGATTTCCTCTGGCTCTGTTCTGCAGCATGTGAATAGGAATGGAGGAGGCAGATTTTAGGGGAAATACAAGGCTAAGTTTTTGCAATGGATAAATGACAAAAAAAATAAAAAAAAAAAACAAAAAACAAAGGATTCTTGAGTAGAGGACAGTGTAGAATTTAATTGGTTAGCCAATGGATCAATACTGGAGAAGGAGAAAAGTGAAGTCAAAGCAGGGCAATTGCTTAAGAAAGTACTCATAGCTGGAGAGAATGAAGGTCTTGAAAAAGGCAAGTAATGGATTTAGGATGGGTAAGACAAGGTATGAGAAGGCTGATAAGAGGTTATGGTCAAGTAGAAGGAAATAAGAATTTTTACAATAAGGAAGTATAGGTCACTAATAGGTAATATTGTCACACCACGTGTGATCTTTCCTATGTGGGGCTGAGGCAAAAAAGAAAAAGCAAATTATGGGATTTAAGGAAGATGAGGAAATGAGAATTATGATAATTTGAAGGGGCAACAGGATGGATAGTGAAATATCCCGGTATAATATCAGGAGTTGTGGAGGTGAGGACAACAGTGAATGAGGTGCTGAACAACTTGGGAAAGGGGGGAGAAAACAACAACAGCTAGGCTGCTGTATAACAGGTACTAGGAACCATATATTTATGTTATAAAATTCTAAGAAGAAGAGTTTGTTGAATAATAATGGTAAAAAGAAAACCTAGAAGTACAAAAAGGGATCTTGGAATATTTTATTTACCATTGGAAGACAGTAGATCTATATTGAATTGTTAAATTACTGATGATGATAAGATTAAATTACCATGATACTTTGACTCCAATAGCTCATTACTGTATATGGTATAGCAGAAAGTAGAAATAGTACTCAAATTAATTAAGAAAGAGCAAAGTGGACAGAATACACACAAGAAAAAAAATCTTAGTGAGGAAAAGAGTTTTAAAAGTCCTTACAGAATGAATTTCAAGAGATCTTAAGGAAATATTTCAAAAAGATGACAACAGAGATGGTACTTCTATGAGATGGAGAGGAGAGGACTGAGAATAAAGCAGTTGCTAATCCTTATATTCTACTCTCTAGAAAAATTTCATGAAAATATTATATTCACCTATCAATGTTTTCTCTAATAAAAATATTAGAAGGAAATATATAACCTTTGAAAATTATTTTTGTACAACTATAGACACAATTGAGAGTTCCAAAAAATCTTGCTCTATTTTTTTCAAAACATTTGCATCAGAAGAATAAAGTACAGTCTTCGGGTTTCTCTTTATACCCATTGTTCCATATGGTAAAATTATACAAAAATTTATGATGGATATAAGATGGAAGTCATGTCTATACGCAGTTCCTTTTCATCATGTCAAAACATCAATAAATACACCAAATAAATTATAATAATGAGTAGAAAGAATGAACTAGAAAGCCATCCTTATAGATAAAATAACAAAGAGAATGAAACAATGGGAATATAATCAAAAGAAGCTTTCAATATAATGAACAAATATTATGGGGCTAATGAAAATTAGATAGCTTCCCCTAAGAAAAATCTATAACAATAACAGTGACCTGGGAAATAGTAATAAAAACAATTACAAAAACCCTCTGGAGTAGTTTAGAAGTTTAAAGGAAAAAAAATAATAATGGAAATTGGGTTAGAAATCAGAGCACAAAAATAATTCAAAAAGGAAAATAAAACAAATCATGGGAAATCTCACTAAATTAGCAAACATTACAAGATATATTACAAGATTCACAATGATGAAATGAAGGAACAGAATAAAATATATCTGAGCAAATCAAAATTTGACAAAATTACAAAACTTGAATTTTTTATAAACCAAAGCAATTGACCTTTAATGTAAAATATGACCAGACAAGATTATAATCATTAATTTCTATGGGTCTGAAGAGCAGAGGTGATGCGTAGAGGTGAGTAGTAAAGAGAGAATCACTAGATGAAACAAAAAGTTTCAATGACATTTCAGGAAATCAGACTAGAAAACTAGTCAATATTAAAAGTATTGCAAATCATCAGTAGGAGATTCTTCAGACATCAAAGAAAACTGTCTGAATTTTGCAAGACTACTCATCAATGATGAGAAATTAAAGAAAAGTCTGAAATCTTATATCCTACAAAATTTATGCTAAATTAATATAATCTACAACATTAATCTTATTCATTAATTTAAAAATGGATCTGAAGCATGAGTCAAATTTGAATTATTCCTACTGAGTAAATCAAAGGTAAACAAAACGTGACATGTAAGTTCATCAAAGTAAGGCCACATAACATGAAAAGCCTAAAGAGAGAAGTCAATTTTTCCATGCTATAAAGAGAACATGAAGCTAGAGACTTCTAGATCTTTCATCTCCCTAAAAATAAGAGAGAAATGAGAAAATATTTTTAGTCAAAGTTATCAAAGCCCATCAAATACAAGTTTCCTTTATGGAAGGCGAAAGTAGGACGAGAGAAAAATCAAAATAAGTAATATCAGTAAAAATAATATGCCTATCTCTGTATATTCAGAGAGAAACACAGAGATAAAAATGTAAATATATGTTTATATGTATATTTCAATACGTGGATATACCTAAATCTACATATAAACATAAGTGTGTGTAAATAAGATGCCATAGACTAAGATCTATATAATTTGTTAGGGCCTGGGGCTGTGATTTCATTTAAATAGGGAATGACTAGGTAAGGAAATTCCTTGTTACATTAAAGGTCAACACTTTCTCTGCAATTTATATTTTAAAGTGTAGTCTACAGCAATGAGGGGTTAAGAGTCTTTTCCCATATGACACAGTCTCCATATTCCTGAGTTTGTTCTTGGCTATCAAATCATGGCTTATGTCTGGAATAAACAAGGGAAAAAGCTTTTTAAAAATCTCATCAGAGGATCATTAAAAGTACAGAGAAAGCATTTATGCATAGGTCTCAGGAAGGAGATCAGGAAAAATCCTAGAGGAGGCAAGGAATGGAGAAGGATCATCAACACCAACAAAGAGAATGGAACCTAACAGTTATTGCCTAATCTGATCTCTCCATTTTGGGGACTAAGTAAGAGTGAAAATCAGAAAGGTAGATAGTGTAGCACCTTCCAGGTGATGAAAATAGTAAGTATAGATTCAGCCCTAATCCTTGGGTATCAAAAGCACCATGCTGCTTCCTTGGTGAATTAGTGCTTTTGATTATGGGACTTTGTATAAAGTTCTTGCAAACAATGAAGTGTGGACCCAGAATCACAGTACTAGAGGAAGCTTTGGAAGTCATCTTTCATCAGGTTTTCTGCATGGAACCCCTGACGGTAGAACCATCACAGAGAGAAAGTTCTCTAACTTTGGTTTTAAACATGTCTTGAGAAGAGATTCCAAAACATCATTGAACAATTATATCTCTTTTGAACTTTATGATTTATTCTGTGAATTGTGTATGGGGGTGGGGAGAGAAAATAATGTAATGGTCACTAACCAATCCTGATAATAATTCACCATTCTCCCTTTCAAAAAGTGACAGTAGGAGGAGAGGGAACAGACTAGATGAAAATGAAGGAAATGAGAATAAGCTTCTACTCACTAAAGAATAAGGTATTGAGATTTAGGCAGCTAAAAGAAAGACATGAGCATCAATCTCTTTCATTTCCAATCCTCAACTGAAATCTTTCATTTTGCATCTTAAATCTACATCTTTTTTTTTTATTCTACTAAATAAAGCTAGCAAAATGCTGTTCAGCTTCACTCATGTTTCAAGATTAATACTTTCTGACCCTAATCCCTTATGCTTTTTCTTTTGTATATTATGACTCCAATTTTTTTTTTTACTTTTTTGTATGTAAAGGCTCATTGCCTACACATCTGAGCAAAGCTGTGATGCTTTCCTACAGGGATCTTCAATAAGATTCAGAATATTCTTTAGTAATTACCAATAATAGATGCTAATACCTGCTATTTTGAACATAAAGATAGCAAGGAGACTGAACCTGTGATTTCACTGCTATAAAGAGCTTCAAGCTAAATGTGTATGTTGGTATATATTCATATATTACCTATGTAATGGCCAGTATACAGTATGCCCTGCTTAGTTTGCTTAGACCTTTCCCCCATTTCAGAATAGGTGCAGCTATTCTTTGTTTAAATTAAACATAACAAAAATCTTCAGCTATCAGATAAGGAAGGAATAGAATAGTGGGGTAATGGAGTGCATATAAAAGGATTTCAAGAGACAGTCTCTCCTCTTTCTTGATGCTTTAAAGGAAAGGAAAATGATATGTCACAGGGCATGGTAGAATCTTTAAGTGGGACAAAATGGATTGTACATTAAAATGTAGCTAATACATATAAATATAGGTATCTTCCCTTTCTTTTTTAACTTGCTTTTTTAAGGTATATAATAATATTAACCAATAGCTTTAAAGCTGCCCTACTAATCTGACTTTCCTTCTATTCTTTTCTCTTCATTAATACTACTACTACAGTGGTTCTCATTTCTTTAGTTTTTGCTACTTCATCTCTAACTCCTCTTGGCCTCTAAACCCCATGACAAAGGAAAAGGAAAACTAGAACCTTTGTAATAAATACAGTCAATCAAACACATTATCACAGACTGTTGGCAAATGTATATATTACTATGCATTTTGAATCCTGTACCAACTTTTCAAAAGGGAACCAGTGCTTCCTCATCAATCTATTAAAACTGTGCTTGGTCACTGCATTTATAAGAGTTCTCAAGTCTTTCAAACTTAGTTTTCTTTGTGATGTTATTGTTTTATAAATTATTTTCCTGATTGTGCTCATTTCACTCTGCATCAGTATATATAGATCTTCCTAGGTTTCTGCAAAATAATCCTTTTCACAATTTCTTATGACACAATGATAGTTCATCATGTTTGCCATCCTCCAATATATAAATATCTCACTATTTTCCACTTATTTACTATTACAAAAAGAGAAAAGAATTTTGTGTGTGTGGATATACGGGCACTTTCCCCCTTATTTTGACATCTAGGCCTAAGGGAATGTGTGCGTGGTGAATCAAAAGGTATGTACAATTTAGTTCCTTTATAGGAACTGTTAGAAATTGTTTTATGCTCAGAAAGTTATCAAACTGTGCATACCCCTTGATCCAGCAGTATTTATACTGGGCTTATATCCCAAAGAGATCTTAAAGAAGGCAAAGGGACCTGTATGTGCAAAAATGTTTGTGGCAGCCTTTTTTGCAGTGGCGAGAAACTAGAAACTGAATGGATGCTCAAAAACTGGAAAATGACTGAATAAGTTATGGTATATGAATGTTATGGAATATTATTGTTCTATAAGAAATGATCAGTAGGATGATTTTAAAGAGGCCTGGAGAGACTTACAGGAACTGATGCTAAGTGAAATAAGCAGATCATTATACATGGCAACAACAAGACTATACAATGATCAATTCTGATGGATGTGGCTTTCTTCAACAGTGAGATGATTCAAACCAATTCCAATTGTTCAGTGATGAAGAAAGCCATCTACACCCAGACAGAGGACTGTGGGAACTGAGTATGGACCACAACACAGCTTTCTCACTCTTTCTATTGTTGTTTGCTTGCATTTTTTCTTTCTCAGTTGTTTTTTCTTTCTTGATCCGATTTTTCTTCTGCAGCAAGACAGCTGTTTAACTATGTATACATATATTGGATTTAACATACATTTTAACATATTTAACATGTATTGGACTACCTGCCATCTAGGGGAGGGGATGAGGGAAGGAGGGAAAAATTGGGAACAGAAAGTTTTGCAAGAGTCAGTGTTGAAAAATTACTCATGCATATGTTTTGTAAATAAGAAGCTTTAATAAAAAATGAAAAAAAATGCTTTATGTAGTACCTGAATTATTTCACATTTCTACCAAAAGTACACAACACAGGAGGATAGTAGGCTCTCTGGTAGGAGGACTTAGGAAATAACACTGCATGTGGTGATGCTTCATACCTAAAAATCTATACTTTTCTTGGGAAAAGAAAAGAAAAAGGAAGAATTAAAAATGTGCACAAATCAGATATTGTTGTTCCATGGTCAAAAAGGCATGAAGTGAATTGTTTTTTATTCTAAATTGCTATGTGTGTGCATTGGCACTAATGCCAAAGTACAAGAATACATTCTCCACTGTATCCTGTACCTCTTCTAACAATTGTAATTGCCTTTTTTTGGGTTGTCTTGGTCAACTTGACAGGTGTGAGGTAAAAGGTAAGAGTTGCTTTAATTTTCATCTTATGAAATTTTAGTAATTTAGAACATTTCCTTATAGCTGTTAATGGCTTGGGTTTCTTTTTCTGAAAACAGCCAAGTCATATACTTTGATAATTTATCTACTGAAGGGAATTTGAATAAATTTGAATCATTTCCTTATATATCCTGTATACAAAAACCTTATCAGAAAATATTAGAGCAATGATAGATTTTCTCTTTTTAATTTTAAAATTCAATGGGTTTTTAATGTCAAAACTTTTTCAATTTTATGTAATCAAAATTATTCATTTTATTTTCCTAAATCACATCTATTTCTTGTTTGGTCATAATTGTTCCCCTAAAGTATTCCACTGATTTGAAAATAAATTTCTTCTTTGCTCCTCTAACGTGTTTGTATTAATTATCCTTTATGTCTAAGTTACGGATCCATCTGGAGCTTATATAGGTATCAGGTATGAAATGATAGTTTATATCCTAATGTTTGCCAAGCTGCTTTCTAGTTGTGACAGAAATTTTTGTTAAATAATGAGTGCTTACCCCGGTAGCTCAGGTCTTTGGGTTTATTAAACACTAGGTGATTAAATTCATTTACTTCTGTAGGCTGTTTAATCTTTTCCACTAACTAACATATGTAAACGACTTTGCAAACCTTAAACCACTAAATTAATTTTAGTTATTATAATACTCTATTATTATATTATTATCATCATTTTTCAAGCTAATTGATATCATCCATTTGATTGGCATTGGGTAGAGGTTAACCACTTCAAGAATATTATGGAGAACATTGCATTTCTAGAAAAACTTCAGCCCCTTACAACTCCCCTTGAACTTTCAGGGGAGCAGTGATCAGTTGTTCTCTGGGGATTAAGCCTACCAGGGCAAATGGGTTTTAGGTAGGGGAAAATGGGCCCAGAGGGAGCGCTATATGTGAGTATGTATATACACATATACACATCTATTCATATATGTGTGTGTGTGTGTCTTATATTTCTATCTCTATCTATCTGGAGAGAGCTAGGTGGCACTGCAGTGGGCCTGGAATCAGGAAGACCTGAGTTCGAATCCAGCCTCAGACACTTACTCATTGAATGAATGCCCTTCAGCAAGTCACTTAACCACAATTTGCCTTAATCCACTGGAGAAGAGAATAGCAAACCAATGCAGGATCTTTGCCAAGAAAAAACCCATGCACAATACTGGCATGATCTGGTCTGAGGAGTCATGAAGAGGCAAACAAAAGTCACTGAACAATACACACACACACACACACATATACATATGTATATGTTTATACACAGATACAATACACCCACATATTTACACATAGATACATACAAACACAAATTTCAGAACATTTCAGGCAAATGCTTGTGTTTCTCTCACTAATGCTTAATGCGATTCATTACTTTTCTACTGGAAAACTCCCTATTACTCATAAGGTTAAGTCCAAATGCCTTCAGCATGTCACATTTTACTTCCATTCTTTTTCTTCAGCAATTCAAAATCCAAACTTGCTTTTCCATTTTGCTCAGGTATGTCTACAAGGACACAGTAGTAGCAGCAGAAGAGCAAAATGAGGGAGTTCTCTGGGGATTTCTTTCCTTGCAGAGATTAGCAAAGTAGAGCTGTGAGTTCCTTGCCAACCATTCTAAGAGCATCTGACATTCACTTCTCGGTTCAGCTCAAGATAGGACACAAGAAAGAATAAATGGGTGACACAGCCTTTTTTTTTTTTTCTCTTCTCCTATTTTTTATTTTTATTTTTCATCCTAAGGTTGTATTTGTTTATTTATTTTTCTTTTTTTTTTTTTTAAATAACTTTTTATTGACAGAACCCATGCCAAGGTAATTTTTTACAACATTATCCCTTGCACTCCGACACAACCTTTCTTAAGCACTTGTACAAAATTTAAGACTAAGATACTTGCTCTTTGGAAAGAAAGCTTTGACAAATCTGGTGAGCATAATGAAAAGAAGAGATATCATTTTGTTTTTTTATATTTATGTATTTAATATTTTCCCCATTTACATTCAAAACAATTTTTAAACATTTCTTTTCAAGATTTTTGAGTTCTAGATTCTCTTATCCCTACCCACATTTAAGAAACTTCATGTGAAGTTATGCAAAAAAATTTCCTAAAAGTCAAGTTGTAAAAGAAAACAAAGATCTCCCACCCTAATGAAAACAAAAACCCTCAAGAAAAAAATTAAGTTAAAAAGAAAGAGAGGAATAGAGAATGCTTCAAACTCCATTCAGATACAATCTGTTCCTTCTCTGGGTGTGTTTTGGATTTTTCATCATTCAAGGTACTTCAGAGGAGTTGTGGATGATTTTACCACTGAGTTATTTACAGATGGTCATTCCAGAACATTGCTACTACTTTGTATACAGTATATTTCATTTTGTTCATGGAAGACTTTTCAGCAATTTTTTTTCCTAAGAGCATCCTGTTTATCATTTCCCAAAGAATAATAATATTCCATTACAAACACATACCACAGGTTACTGAGCCATTCTGTAACTGATGAGCATCCCTTCCGTTTCTTTCTTTTTTTTTTTTGCCCTGAGAAAAGAGCTGCTATGAATATTTTTGTACATATAGGTCATTTTCCTTTTTTTCCTCTTTTTTCTGAATTTCTTTTGGTATTCATGTCTAGTAATGGTGTTGCTAGGTCAAAGGATATGCATGAATTTGAAGCCCTTTGAGCACAGATCATATCTTTTGCTCATTCATCAATTAGGGCATAGCATTTGTTTTTTTATAAATTTGATTCAATTCCCTCTATGTTTGAGAAATGAGACCTAATCAAAGAAACTTGCTTTAAGATTTTTTAAAAATTACTATTGTTAATTGTATTTCCCCAAATTTCTTCTTTTTTATTTCACTCTGTCCCTGCTCAAAAATGTTCTGCTACTGAGCACTCCCTCCCCCAAAATGCCCTCTCTTTTATCACCTTCTCCCCTTTCCACATCCCATTCCCCTCCTGCATTTTCCTGCAGGGGAAGAGGAATTTCTATACCATTTTTGAATATGTATGTTATTTCCTCTTTGATTCAGTTCTGATAAGAGTAAGGTTCACTCACTCACCTTCTCCCTCTCCACTGTAAAAGCTTTTTCTTGTCTCTTTTTTGACAGGTAATTTACATCATTCCACTTCTCCCTTTCCCTTTCTCCTAGTACATTCCTTTCTCACCTCTTAATTTCATCATTTTTTAAAAAAGATATTATCTCTTCATATTCAACTCACACCGGTGCTCTCTATCTATACATACTCTTTATAACTGTCATAATAATGAGAAAGCTTTAATGAGCTACAAGTATCACCCTTCCATGTAAGAATGTGAACAGATAAACTTTATTAAGTCCCTTATGATAGCACTTTCCTGATAACTTCCTTATGCTTCTCCAAAGTCCTGTAACTCAAAATCAAATTTTCCATTCCAGTATCACAAGTGCTTGAAAATCCTCTGAATGACCATCTATTGCTCTGAAGGATTATACTCAAGTTTGCTGGGTAGATGAGTCTTAGTCACAATCCTAGCTCCCATTGCTCTCTGGAATATCATATTCCAAGTCCTCCAGTCCTTTAATGTAGAAGCTGGTAAATCTTGTGTTATCCTGACTGTGTTCCACTATACTTGAATTGTTTCTTTCTGGATGCTTGCAATATTTTCCATTTGATCTAGGAGTTCTGGAATTTGTCTAATACTCCTGGGAGTTTTCATTTTGGGATATCTTTTAGGAGGTGACTGGAGGATTCTTTCAATTTCTATCTTACCTTCTGGTTCTAGAATATCAGGGCAGTTTTCCTTGATAATTTCTTGGAAAATGGTGTTCAGGCTCTTTTTTTGCTCATGACTTTCAGGTAGACCAATAATTTTTAAATTATCTCTCCTGGATATATTTTCCAAGGCAGTTGTTTTTCAAATGAGATATATTGAATCTTTGCCCCACTATTTCATTATTTGGTTTTACTTAATTGTATCTTGATTTCTCATAAAGTTATTAACTTCCATTTGCTCAATTCTATTTTTTTTTTTGGCTGAGGCAATTGGGGTTAAGTGACTTGCCCACGGTCACATATCTAGGAAGTGTTAAGTGTCTGAGACCATATTTGAACTCAGGTCCTCCTGACTTCAGGGCTGGTACTCTATCCACTGCACCATCTAGCTGACTTCAGTTCTATTTTTTAAGGAAGCATTTTCGTCAGTGAGCTTTTGTACCTCCTTTCCCAACTGACCATTTTTGCTTTAAGACATTTTTTTCTTATTAGCTTTTTGTATTTCCTTTTGTACCTTTCTCAATTCTTTCCCTGATTTTTCTTCCATTTCTCTTATTTCATTTTCAAAGTCCCTTTTGAGCTCTTTCATGGCCAGATCCCAATGCTTATTTTTCTTGGAGGCTTTAGATGTAGGAGCTTTGACTTTGTTATCATCGAAATTTGTGTTTTGATCTTCCTTGTCACCATAACTTTCAAGAGTCAGAAACTTTTTTTTTGTTTTCTGCTCATATTTCTAGTCTATTACTTACTTGACTTTTAACTCTTTGTTAAAGTGGGCCTTTGTTTCCAGGTTTGGAGTGTGCATTGTCCCAAGCTTAAGGGGTTTTGTACAGTTGTTTTGAGAAATTCTTCTAGGAATCTGACCCCAAGCCCGCCCTGGAGCTGTTAGGTGTGTCCCAGTACACTGGAGCTGTAAGATCTAGCACTGCTGCTGATTCAGAGGTCCTGCTTTGTTGCTGCTGGGATCAGTCTGGAGTTAGGATTATGTGCTAGGTTCCCACCCTGGTTCCACAGACCTTTTCTGCTGACCTTCCAGGTCCTCTTTGGTGTCTCTGGGCTGAGTGGTCTGGAAGCCATCAGTACTGCCACTGATTCAGAGGTCAGGCTGGGCTTGGCCTGGAGCTGAGTCCCAGGATGTGTTGTCTACCCTGTGCCTGCACTGCAGACCAGACTCCCATCCTGATGTCATAGACCTCCTCTGCTGAGCTTCCAAATAGCTTTCACCTAGAAAATGTTCTATTCCATCTTTTGTAGTGTCTGATGCTCTAAAATTTGTCCAGAGTCATTATTTAAAGGGATGTGGAGCAGTTTGGGGGAAAACTTGGGAAACTTCCTGCCTTTACTCTGCCATCTCAGCTCTGCCTCTGACACATCAACTTTCTGACAAAGGTCCATGTAGTCAAAGCTATGGTTTTTCCAGTAGCAATGTATGGGTGTAAGTTGTATTATAAGGAAAGCTGAGAGCCATGAAATCAACATTTTCAAAGTGCGGTGCGGTTCTCAAAGTCCCTTGGACATCAAAGGAGATCAAATCATTCAATACTTAGAGAAATTAATTCAGGCTATTTACTGAAAGGTGAAATAAGAAAGCTGGATCTTAAACACTTTGGGTACATACCGAACGAGAAGATGGGACTTATCGGAAAAGATCCTGTCTTTGGGAAAAATTGAATACAAAAAGAAAGATGGACAGTAAAGGAGGAGATGGATACACAGTATCATTGAAACAACGAATATGAAATCGGACAAACTTTGAGAGATAATGGAGGATAGAAGGGTCTGGTATGCTATGGTTCACAGGGTCTTGAAGAGTCAGACAAGAGTGAACAACAACAAAATTAATTTGACCCTTTATATGCTGTCATGTGTAGTCTGTCTTCTAGTAATAGAATGCATGTATTATCTTCCTAATTAGAGTGTAAAGATCTTGAAGGAAGGGACCTTCTTTGCTATTTCTTTTATAGACAACAGAGTATTTAACCAAGCACTGACCAGGAAGAAAATGAATACTTATTGACTTGAACCACAAAGAAAATTAAATGTGAGAATTTACATAAATGTATATCCAAAATCACATAATTTTACAAAAATGTATATCCAAATGCATATCCAAAACTAGAAGAAAGGGGTATATAAAAAATTCCCTAAAACAAATAAGAAATATTGTTCCCAAAGATTTTGAATCAAGCACATGGCAGTACAGCACAGTAGAAAGCATTAAGCAGAAAAAAAGTAGACTTTGATTTGGACCTTTCTAAATCAGCAATTCAAGGATTAGATGTAAAAAAAGAAATTGGGAATATGGTAATCATCAAATCCTTGTCCCATCTTGCTTTTAGGCAGATAAATGTACAAGACAAATAATTGCCCATTTTAAAAAAAGGTTGTGTAGATCTTGTCTCTGGAACAAGGTCATCATTGAAGATGGAAAGAAAAATTTAGCACAGTCTTAAGTTTAAATTTTTGGACCTCCTAACAAAGTTTTGGCATCAACCTTAAGCCTTAGTGGCCCTCACCATGAATCCTGATGTTAGGAACAACTCCTCTATCATGGTTCCAGAGGAAGGCAACAGTAACTAACATGTATTTGTCATGGTCTGCATGCTTCTGTACCATGTAATCTGTCCTCACTAAGTATAAATTAAATTTGAGAATTATTTTTTTTCTAAATGAAAATCATTCACTAGGTTACTGTCTTCATTTTAAACTATTCATCAAAGCTACTTAAATTTTAAACATTTTTTGATGACAGACTAAACTTCCTATTTTTGTTTTATCTATAATAACAGAGAAATTCTGCTTATCCCGTGATTCAATTAATATTCTTGAGAGAACTTTTCCGAAATCCATGAAATTATATTGCTATATAAAAATGCAAGAATTTTGATTAACAGATCAGAAAGGGCATATGGAAAGAATACTATGGGGGTAATCCTAATATCCCATGCTAGTCATGAAACCATTTTTATTCCAAAGATTGGGATGATTCAATCACATTGTGCAAATGGCTTGTTTTAAAGTTATAGTATTTGGCAAAGACAAATTAAAGCAAAATGACTGATCTTTAAGAGATATTATACTTTCCAAGAACACTTTTACATATTGGCAGTTAGAGAGTAGTAGTTAAGAGAGATTCATGTCTCTCAGATGAAAATTAAATGTGAGTTTTGGAGGAAATCATTAGGTAATATAAGATCAATGCTCCTTTCATGTCACTATCCTTCTTCTCCCATATATAGTAAAAACCAATGTAAAATATAGTAAAAATCCAATGTTGATTTATTCCCAGGAAACCGGAGAGTCTGTCCTGAATTTCATGGGTTTCCTTATCTTTCAAATTGTACATCCTTTTTGACATATATGGATATACATACATATTTAAATATATTTAAAAGTTTATTTTCATTCTCGTTTATTCTATAATGAAATTCACAACCAATCTCAGAAAATAAAGCTATCTTTTTCAAAAACCTATTTTTCTTCTGAATATTTGTCTTCCTTCCTTGTCTATATTATTCTAAAGTTCTTTAGTATTAGATCATTCAAAATAAGACAAATACAATAGCTCTTATTTAGTGAGTCTGAGGCAAAAAACTGAGGAAAAAGGTTGATGCTGTGTCACAGAAACAGTTAAAATTAGTGGAACAAGATAAAGACAATGATATAAGAATGAATTCACTCCTCCTGGCTGTCTCTAGAGTGCTAGGAGTCTTTCTAAGTTCATAGTGATAACAGACTCAGGAAAGATGTCATGATAAATGAATGAATTATGAAATATAGAACTGGAATGGATTTGAGTCAAACTCTCTCATTCCATAAAGTGGGAAATTGAAGACCAGAGTGGAAAAGTGAATTTCCCAAAGTCATGCAGTAGTAACAAAGATAAGAATGAAACGCCAGTTCTCTACTTTCAAATATAGTGTTTTGCCAGGGCACTGAGCTGTTTCACATCTTCCTGGTTTCATGCCCTGCCCTTTTGATGAGATGTTTATTCATTCAGCTGTGTCCGACTTCATCACCACACAGAGCATATTATCCATGAGGTTTTCACAGCAAAGATACTAGAACGGTTTGTCATTTTCTTTTTCAGTGGATTAAGGCAAATAAAGGGTAAGTTACTTGCCAAGGGCCATATAGTTAGTAAGTACTTAAGGCTGAATTTGAACTCAAGTCTTTCTGATTTCAGGAGCAGCATTCTATCCACTAAGCCATCTAACTGTCTCTAATGAGATACAGCAAAGTAATTTTTAAGGAGAACTTTAAGAAAAATACACTATAACATTACATTTCATCATTCTCACACAACATATTTGTCTCCATCTGGATTTAGACAAAAACTCAAACTACTTTGTATTAAGATCACAATGGGGAGTAGATTCCTGTACCTTGACATTCATGCTATTACACACCCACACTCACATACATTAATTTAAAAAAAAAAAAAACAAGCTCAACACATGTTTGTTTGTTTTGTTTTTTGATGATGGCCAATAGAATCTCATTTGAGTATACTATCTTTCTTTTTTTCTTAAGAATATAGACCTAATCAGTTGTTACCATATCCATTGGCCTTTCCTATGTCCTCCTGCTGGAAACTCTTACCCCATTTTTTAAACATCATTTTTTCCCTTTTTTGTGACACTAAACTTTCCTGGGTCACTTCTTTCTTTGGTCATTCCTATTGTCTTCTCTTCTACATTCTATTCTCATAACACAGGCTTTTCCAAAGCCTTGTATTTTATTCTTTCTCCTTTGACAACTTTACATTTTCATAGCTTTGCCTCCTGGCAGGGAACCAAGCATGTAGAAGAAATCAGAGGATCTAAACTGGGTATCACCTTAGAGCTTATCTAGATTTAGGCAGCTAATCTATCTTGTACAGTGGATAGTGACTTAAAGTTAAGAATACTTGACTTCAAATCCTGCATTAGAGACTTATTAGCTTTGTCATCTAACCTGTGTCTCAGTTTTCTCATTTGCACAATGGGAACAATATCATATGCCTCATGAGGGTATTCTGAGGATTAAATGAAATAATTTATTTTATTTTATTTTTTTGGTTTTTATTTAATAGCCTTTTATTTACAGGATATATGCATGGGTAACTTTACAGCATTAACAATTGCCAAACCTCTTGTTCCAATTTTTTACCTCTTACCCCCCCACCCCCTCCCCTAGATGGCAGGATGACCAGTAGATGTTAAATATATTAAAATATAAATTAGATACACAATAAGTCTACATGACCAAACCGTTATTTTGCTGTACAAAAAGAATCAGACTCTGAAATATTGTACAATTAGCTTGTGAAGGAAATCAAAAATGCAGGTGGGCATAAATAGGGATTGGGAATTCAATGTAATGGTTTTTAGTCATCTCCCAGAGTTCTTTTTCTGGGTATAGCTAGTTCAGTTCATTACTGCTCCATTAGAAATGATTTGGTTGATCTCGTTGCTGAGGATGGCCTGATCCATCAGAACTGGTCATCATCTAGTATTGTTGTTGAAGTATATAATGATCTCCTGGTCCTGCTCATTTCACTCAGCATCAGTTCGTGTAAGTCTCTCCAGGCCTTTCTGAAATCATCCTGTTGGTCATTTCTTACAGAACAGTAATATTCCATAATTTTCATATACCACAATTTATTCAGCCATTCTCCAACTGATGGACATCCATTCAGTTTCCAGTTTCTAGCCACTACAAAAAGGGCTGCCACAAACATTCGTGCACAATACAGGTCCCTTTCCCTTCTTTATAATCTCTTTGGGATATAATCCCAGTAGTAACACTGCTGGATCAAAGGGTATGCACAGTTTGATAACTTTTTGAGCATAGTTCCAAACTACTCTCCAAAATGGTTGGATTCGTTCACAACTCCACCAGCAATGCATCAATGTCCCAGTTTTCCCGCATCCCCTCCAACAATCATCATTAATTTTTCCTGTCATCTTAGCCAATCTGACAGGTGTGTAGTGGTATCTTAGAGTTGTCTTAATTTGCATTTCTCTGATTAATAATGACTTGGAGCATCTTTTCATATGACTAGAAATAGTTTCAATTTCTTCATCTGAGAATTGTCAGTTCATATCCTTTGACCATTTTTCAATTGGAGAATGGCTTGATTAAATGAGATAATTTATATAAAACATTTTGTGAAACTTAGAAGAACTCTATAAATGCTACTTGTTATTCTAGGTAGTATAAACATCTCATTTTACAGAGGACAAAATGAAAATCCCAAAAAAGGGAATAACAGACATTACATCTTGCAGGTAGCAAAGCCTCTAAGTTCAAATTTAGTGCCTCTCCAACCAAACATATCTGAAACACTGTTCTCTTCTGACTTATATTGGTAAATACTCTTAACTCCTTTCTACTTGTACATTTCTTCAAAATCTTGTACTCTCTTTGTCTTGTTAATTATGAACACATTTAAGATAAACAATTTTTATGTCATCTTGAAACATTTCCTTCCCCTTTCCACTCACATACAATCAGTAATCAAATTCTGTCAATTCTACTCCTTAAGTGTAGGAGGTACCTGTAACTCAATGCTCCCATTGACCACTTTAAGGCAGGATCTATTACCTCTTAGCTGGACTACTGCAAAATTCACAATTATTGCCCTGGTTTTGAATCTTCACCTTCTCCAAGCCAGATCTTGTAATCCTCTCAGGATCCTGCCCCAAAACAAATAAAAGCAATATTCCCTGTACTCTTTAATACCAATCAAAGTCAGAATGATAATCGGGGCTCTTGATCACACTCCAATCAAACTTTAGGGCCTAACTTTCCATCATGATAGATTTGCTATATCCTGAGCATATACCACAGATTCCCACTTTGGAAGGCTACTGGTCAGTATTTATTTGATTTTTGTGTGTGTTTCTTATTAATTTTTAATCCTTGAGGAAAGAAGCTTTTTTTTTCTTTTTCTTCTTCACAAAGTTCAGATGAATGAATGACAGGCCTTAAAAACCCTTGGAGAAATAAGAGGGTTCTTTTTATGCTTTAGTACTAATCATCTTTAATGCCCTGTACTTAATATGTCCTCCAGCAATCCATATGAAATTGATAAACCTACTCAATAAATCAATATTTATTAAATTCCTACTATGTGCCATATATTGTGCTAAATGCTAGGCTGTGATGCAAAAAGAGACAAAAGACAGTCCCTGTTCTCAAGGTGCATAACATTGAATATGGGAGAAAAGATTAAGATGATTGAAAGACTTGACAAATAAACACATCAGATCTATATGAGATAATTAACAGTGGGAAAACACTGAATTTAGAGGGGTTGTACAAGACTCCTCTACAAGGTAGCATATCAATTAAGACTCAAAGAAATACAGTGAGGTCCATAGTCAGAGGGAATGAGGGAGGAAGTTCTAGGCAACACACAGAGCTCACAGATTAGCATCTCATATCATATATCAAGATAAGGTAACAATTGGTACATTTTTTAGACATAATGGATGATATCATTAAGTAAATTAAAGGATCATGAATTTTTTTTAGCTTTTATTTTCCCCAGTTACATGTAGAAACATCTTTTTTTTGGTTACAGATGTGTATTCGTTGTTTTTTTTTTTTACATATTTCCTTATGAATCATTTTAGGAGAGAAAAAAACATAACTAAAGGGAAAAACTATATGAGAGGGGAAAAAAACAGAAGAAAAACAAAAGGTGAACATAGCAAGTGTTGATTTACATTCAATTGCTATACTTCACTCTCTCTATGTGGAAGGCATCTATTTGTTGGTACTACCTTGGATCAATGAACCACTGAGAAGAAGTAAGTCCCCCAGATAGTTGGCCATTGCACAATCTTGCTGTGTACTATGTTTTCCTGGTTATGGGTTTTTTTTTCCACTCAGCATTAATTCAGGTAACTCTTTCCAGGCCTTTCTAAACTCAGTCAGTTCATCTTTTTTTTTTTCTTTTTCTTTTTTTTTTTTTTTTTTTTTTTTTTTTACAGAACAATAATATTACATTACATTCATGTAATACAATTTATCCAGGCATTCCCTAACTGATGGATATCTGCTTATTTTCTAATTTCTGCTACCACAAAAAAGAGCTGCTAGAAACATTTTTGCACATGTGGCTCTCTTCCCCTCCTTTTTGATTTCTTTGGGATAGTTTCAAATTGCTCTCCAGAATGGTTGGATCATTTCACAACTCCTTCAACAACACATTAATGTCCCGGTGTTCCCACCAACATTTATCATTATCTTTTCCTGGCAACTAAACCAATGTGAGAGGTGTGAGGTGAACTCAGAGTTATTTTAATTTGCACCTTCTCTAATCAATAGTTATTTAGAGCATTTTTTCATATGACTAAAGATGGCTTTAATTTCTTTATCTTAAAATTGTCTGTTCATATCTTTTATCCTTTGATAATTTATCAATTGAGGAATGACTTGTATCCTTATGAATTTAATTCAGTTCTTTATATATTTTAGATACAAGACCTTTATCATAAACAATGACTGCAAATGTTCCCCCCAGCTTTCTGCTTTCCTTCTTAGTCTTAACTGCATTGTTTTTGTTTGTGCAAAAGTTACACTATATTACATTACATTAAAAAGTAATGTAATCAAAGCTAACCATTTTGCATTTCATAATATTCTCTAGTTCTTCCTTAGCCATAAATTCCTCCATTTTTCAAAGAGATGATAGAATAAGCATATCAGAAGAGCAAGGGATAGTTTACCTGTTACTCTTCATGCCTAAATCATGTACCCATTTTGACATTATTTTGGTATGGGGTGTGAGATATAGATCTATGCCAAGTTTCTGACATTAATTTCCAGTTTTTCCAGCAATTTTTGTCAAATATTGAGTTCTTATATCAGAAGATGGAGTCTGGGGGTTTATCAAACACTAGATTACTATTGTCATTATGTCATGTATATCTAATCTATTCCACTGATCTACCAATCTACTTCTTAGCCAATACCATATGGATTTGATGACTGCTGCTTTATAATAAAGTTTTAGATCTAGTACAGCTAGGCTGACATCCTTTATATTTTTTTCATTAACTCCCTTGATATTCTTGACCTTTTGTTCTTCCACATGAATTTTATTATTTTTTCCCAACTATACAAAATAATTTGGGGGCAGTTTGATTGATATGGCACTGGACAAATAGACCAATTTAGGCAGAATTGTCATTTTTACTGTATTAGCTTGGCCTACCCATGAGCAACTGATATTTTTTCCAATTCTTTAGATCTTATATTATTCGTGTGAAAAGGGTTTTATAATTGTGTTCATATAGTTGCTGGGTTTGTCTTGGTAGGCAGACAAATATATATATATTTTGTCTACAGTTTTCTTTTTTTTTTTTTAATTGTAACTTTTTATTGACAGAACATATGCTTGGGTAATTTTTTTACAACATTATCCCTTGCACTCACTTCTGTTCTGACTTTTCCCTTCCCTCCCTCCACCCCCTGCCCTAGATGGCAGGCAATCTTATATGTGTTAAATATGTCTACAGTTATTTTCAATAGAATTTCTCCTTCTATCCCTTGCTTCTGGACTTCATTAGTAATATATAGAAACATTTATGTTTTGTATGGGTTTATTTTATATCCTGCAACTTTGCTAAAGCTATTAATTGTTTGAAGTGGGTTTTTATATGATTCTCTAAGAATACCATCATGTCATCTGCAAAGAGTGGCAGTTTTATTTCCTCATTGCCTACTCTGATTCCTTTAATTTATTTTTCTTTTATTATTGCTAAAGGCAACATTTCTAGCACAATACTGAATGATAGTGATGATAATGGGCAACCTTGTTTCACCCCTGTTCTTATTAGAAATGCATCTAGCTTTTCACCATTACAAATAATGCTTGCTGGTGGTTTTAGACAGATGCTGCTTATCATTTTAAGGAAAACTCCCTTTATTCCTATGCTCCTTTAATAGCAATGGGTGCTATAAGCTTTTTCTGCATCCATTGAGATTATCATATGATTTCTGTTACTTGTGTTACTGATATGGTCAATAATACCAACAGTTTTCCCTATATTGACCCAGCCCTACATTCTTAGTATAAATCCCCCTTGGTCAGAGTATATTATCTTGGTGATGAGTTGTTAATATCTCTTTACTAATATTTTATTTAACATTTTTGCATCAATATTCATTAAGGAGATTGCTGTGTAATTTTCTTTCTCTGTTTTATCTTTTCTTGGTTTAGGTATCAGCACCATATTTTTGTCCTAGAAGAAATTTGGCAAGACTCCTTCTTTGACTATTTTTTCAAATAGTTTATATAATAATGGAATTAATTGTTCATTAAATGTTTCATATACATCACTTATAAATCCATCTGGCCCTGGAGATTTTTTCTTAGGGAGTCTGTTGATAGCTTGTTCAATTTTTTTTTCTAAAATGAGGTTATTTAAATAAAATATTTCCTCTTTTATTAATCTGGGAAATATTTTTGTGAATATCCATTTCAACTAGATTGTTGGATTTGTTGGTATACAGTTGGGAAAAATAGCTTCTAATTATTACTTTAATTTCTTCTTCATTAGAGGTAAATTTGTCCTTTTCATTTTTGATGCTATTTATTTGTTTTTGTTTTTTTCTTTCCTTTTTCTAATCAAATTAATCAAAGATTTGTCTATTTTTTCATAAAACCAACTTTTAGTTTTATTAATTAATTGAATAGTTTTCTTACTTTCAATTTTATTAAGCTCTCCTTTGATTTTCACAGTTTCTAATTTAATATTTAATTTTGACTGAATTCATTGACCTCTTTATTTTATTAACATAACTAGTTAGAGATATGAAACTCCCCCTAAGAACTGTTTTGGCTGCATCCTATAGGTTTGGGTACATTGTTTCATTATTGTCACTCTCTTGGGTGAAATTACTAATTATTTCTATTTGTTGTTTGACCCACTCATTCTTTAGAATTTGATTATTTAATTTCCAATTGGTTTTTAGTCTATCTTTCCCTGGCCCTTTATTGGAATCATACAAAATTTAATTGTCAGATCTAAGCATAAGGGAAGACTATGTGATCAAAGAAGAGCTACAAAGGATCATGGGAAGTAAAATGGATAATTCTGATTACATAAAAGTATAAGATTTTTATACAAACAAAAATTGCAAGAACTATATGAACAAAGTAAAGTGAGAGCCAAGAGATCAGTGTGCACAGTACCATCAATAATGTAAATGATCAAATTAAATTGTGAAAATTTGTGAAAGCATAAACTACACTGTGCTAGTTATACATTGATCTAAGACAGTTCCAGAGCATCCAAGATGAAAAATGCTACCTACCTTCAGAAACAGAGCTGATGAATTGAGTGCAATGATTTTTCTTCACTTTATATTTCTTTTTTTGCTATAGTTTTCCAATGTGGCTAATAAGAAAATGTTTTACCTGACTTTGCATGTATAATTTACATACTGCTTGCCTTATTAAAGTGTGTGAGAGGCTTGATGGAGGGAAAGAATCTGGAACTCAAAAAACATTTTAAATGAATATTACAAAACAAATGAAGAAAAAACAAAAGAAAAGAAAATGCCCAGAGCCAAGAGCTATAGCATCTTGTTTTGGACCAGCCAGAAGGCCCCTGTAATTGGATAGAACACATGTTTAGCAGTTGAGTGTGTGAAGACTGGAAAGCTAAGAGGGGACTTGTTTCTGACTCCCTATAAAGAATCTCTATATCCCACATTTGATACTGGTTACTTGGAGATGAGAATCTGATCCAGTCAATTAACTTACTCTCCAATAAATGAAATTATTATAACTCTCTAACCTCTATCTCACCTCAGTTTCTCCAGCATCACATCATAGCCACCTGGGTCAAGCTCAAAAGAAGAATTCTTTCACCTGCCCCCTTCCTAAATTTGCTTATTTCAAGAGGTTTGGAAACAATTCTTGGGTGCATAAATACACTGAGAATGGTTGTCTCATCTCACAGATTTTGATGAAGGTCCTCCTATAAGAGCTGGGGAATAGAAGGTAATCCACAAAAGAGGGACCACATAGTGATAAGAACATAGGGGTCATCACTCTGTGAGGAGCAAGAGAAAAATCTTGCTGTATGTGGTACACATTAGTGGAAGGACCATGATACATTAGCTACTGGTCTGCCACTCTTCATATGCATCCTGGAAGGAAGAAGCCCCTCTTCTCTTCTCACATTGGTACTTTGGGACAAAGATCTCCAATTATGCTTCTAATTCAAGTAGTTGGAAACACAGGACTAAAGCTTCAGAAAGAGTTTACACTGGAAAAAAGATCTGAATCCAGTTATTACAGTTTGGCTCCAAGAACATTAGCACTATCCTTGCCAAATATATATTCAGCAAATTCCCTTAAAATCATAATGACTACTACCTCTAAGATTTCTATAGTGAACTACTTATCCAGCATAAAAATTTATTTTTGAAACATCAAGTGTACCGGAAACCCCAGATGAGCAGGTACCATTTACTTTAATGAAGATCATCTAGTTGATATTGTGCTATGAGAGGTACACTGTGGCTCCTTAGGAAATTTATATAATTCCCTCCCAAATTTCCTATGATGACTTATCATTTAGATATCAACACTATTCCTTAAACACAATAATCAATGTTGGCATGCAAATGTATTTTGTAACATATTTAGAAGGACAACTTCAGCTGAAGCAATTAAATAACAATATTTACTAAATGCTAACTTTTATATGGGATATAAGAGTAAAAAGAAGCCATGGGCTTTGTCCTCTGGGACATAAAAATATCAGATCAGAACATTAAAAATAAATTTGTTAAAAAAACACTTTTGATATATTTATCAAATATATTATGTTTGATAAATTATATTATATTGTATATATATATATATATTTATCAAATATATTTATATTTGATATATTTAAAAATATTTTTAATATCAAGAATAAGATTGTGAAATGAGTCAAAATCACCGCACCTGAAAAATGGTTAAAGGACATAGGATTCCTCAGCCCAGATAAGATTCAAGCTTGGTCTTACAGTTTATTATTTAGAACAAAGGGAACACATTTACATTTACAGTCCAAAGGCCTAGTACAGAACCTGATGCCAGGAAGGTGTATAACAAATGCAGTTTCAACTCAACTATTCATTTTTAGAAATTACAAAGGCATATTTAATCCCAACAAACCAATAATCAGGGATTTTTTTTTCTTCTCTGGCAAAACACAAGAAAAAATAACTTTAATTTGTTGCTGAAACAAAGACAAAGACCCCAGGATTCTAATATAAGGGGACTAGAAATAAGTTTACTTTTGTATATTAATCATATACAGAATCTATCCAATAAGCACTTATTGTGTGGCAGGTACTACACTAGACCATGGGGATACAAAGAAACAACAAAAACCAATCCCTGTCCTCAAGGAAAGGGGCTACAGAATATTCAGGAAGACTTCTTCAAGGAGGAAGCACAATAGTTGTCCCCTGAAGGAAGTTAGGGATTCTTAGAGTTGGTAGTGAGGAGGGAAAACATGTAATTTCTGTATAGTGGGGTAGCCAATGTACATATGAAGGTGGAAGATGGAAGACAAATTTAGAAAGAGAAAGTAGGTTAGTTTCATTGAAATGGAATAAAGGGGAACAAATTCTATGAAGAGGGAAGAGGCAAGAATCTGCTAGAATTAATGAGAAATGATTGTGAATTCAATTGTGAAATTAATAGCTGTGAAAGGCTTTAAAATCCAAGCTCAATAGTTTTTAAGTTATCTTAGAAATACCATTGGGTCACTGAAGAGTCTTGATACTGTCCCACTTGTGCTTTAGGAAAGTCATTTTGGCAGCTGAGTGTCAGAAGACTGAAAAGAGACTAGAAGCCAGGAGTCCAACTAAGAGGTTCTTCAACAGTTTGGGAAGAAGTGATGAAGACCTGGACTAAATGGAAGGCATACTTTCTTAAGAAAAACAAACAAAGGAGGTCAGTTTAACATGACAAATTCTTGAGGTAGCCGTGCTAATTCTCTAAGATCATGGCTTCCTTTTCTAGATGTCTGCATAATACCCCTTTGGTAATATGTTCAAATTATTTCTGGGAATCAAAGTCAAGATCACTGGCTTATAAAGTATAGTTTCCATATTTTTCACTTTTTTGAAAATTAGGACAAACAGCCTTTTTTCAAACTTTTGCTTTGATGTAGACAGCAATGATTTTGTGGTTCCCTGATTTTTTTTTTTGGGGGGGGGGCTTCTGTTCTAGCAGTAGGTCAGTGGTCTTGAATCTTTTGGCTTAGGAAACTCTCACCCCAAATCTGTCTGATTCTGAATAGACCACTCCTCAATCAGACTGCTTCTGGCCTCAGGACAGTCAAAGGGACCAAACTCCTGACACAATAGTAAATAGACCACTGCCTCAGTTCATTGCTGACAGTCAGATAGATAATCTGTTGGTCAGTGATAACCAAATTCTTGAGACCACAGAACTAGCATGTCAATGATAGAAACCTGGATAAAGGGGTGTCCTCTCTCTTAGCACTTTGCTAATTTCTTTTGGAACTTAGCCTGCTTCATTTGGCATTACAATTAAAATAAACTTTGACCCTTGACTAGGAAATGGGTTCAAGCCTACAAATTCTTTTGAGACACTTCACAACAACATATCTATGACCCCAAACTTTTGGGGTCCCTTTCCCTACCTCAACAATATCTTTCCTATTTTTTATGATCATTCAACTCACGATAATTGAGACTTAGTGTTCTAAAACAAGTAACCCACAACATTCTTAAATGCTACTTAGAATCATATTAAAGTATAATCAGGAAATGTTTAATAAATTAAATAAAAATATAATTAAAAAGAGATAACTGTTTTCCTAGTCAATGTATAGTCCATAGGGACTCATTTCTGAGTTTGATATACATGTTCTAGTTTGTAAAACATCTGCTGGAGGAAAAGCAAGTTCATGTGATAGGTAAATGCTGCCAAATAATACTATCACAGTGCAGAAATTGCAGAAATCAGAAAAATAACCTTGAACCCTGAATGGGGTTTGGACAAAGGTTTTTATGGCGAAAAATTAGATCAGTGAAAGAGAGAAATAAATTTTTAGTATACAACAATTTTTATGCCCTTTAAAGCCATAAAGGTCACCTAAGCATAGTCAAATAGAATCTTTGTCTCACACTTCCTTCAAAGTCATTTAAGGTTAAACAAACTGAATTAGACTGATTTTGAAAGCAAAGTTACAGATTTAAACAATTTATTCTCGTATTACAAGACTACATGTAAAGAACTAGGCTTGATGTGGTTTGATGACCAAAGCGATGTCATTAATGTAGACACCACATGATGGTAGGCACCAAAAGTTGGGGTTTCATCACATGAAGAACTCACAATGGCTATTCTCTTTGGCAAAAAGTAGATGTATTTAGAGAACTGAGTTACAGACAAAATGAAGGGACAAAAAAAAACACTGGGAATGCTAAACATTAAATAGAGTTGGAAGAGCATAAGAAAGACAAGTTCCTCAATGGAACTCACAATTACCCAGGAGAAAGGGAACATCCCATGAGGTTGGGGTATGCCCTTAGCTGGCAGGTTAAATCCTGAAGGGACTTAACTCACTAAAAGAGTTAGTCAGGTGTGTTAGAATTCTTACAAGGTGCTAAGTCAGTGGAACTGATAGAGACAATGGTTGTTTAGCAGGGTGCTTAACAGTTCTCTGGATGTACTTAGTACTTCAACAATTCCACAAGATTCACACCTTTAAGAGAGCATATATAAGCTAGGACGACCCTCAACCAAATTAACTCCAGGAGATTCATAAGCCAGGATTCAGTTCAGGAGATTCACAAGTCAGAGAACACAAGCCTACTCTCAGAGGTAGAGACAGATTTATTCCATCTTCCACCTTTGTGCTGGCTGGAGGCTGAAGCTGGCAGAGGCAAAGGACTGGCTGGCAGGAGCTCTCAGAACCAAGGAGAGAGAAAGGCCTCTAAGAAAGCTAACCAGGCCCAAGAAAGGAGACAATAAAGGATTTGGACTTTAACAACTGACTGCATTTAGGGTGATTACACTGAACTGAAACAAAGACTGCCTCCAGACGCCCCCCAAGAAATCTGCTCCCAGAGAAAATTACATTTTTAGAGAAGAATATTACATAGGTATAAGGAGGTGAAGTGGGTTTCAGAAGCATAATGGATTAGGGGAGATACCACGTGGCATGGGGAAAGGGAAAGACACCAGGACGAAGAGTACCTGCCATGGTAGACTGGCCCAAAAGAGGACAGCAGCCAGGGGAGAACCCATAAGTAGATTTTATAGAGAAAACTTAAGCTCAGAGACAGGACTGGGATTTCTTACAGGGCATGGTGAGACTGTTCAAGACCTCAAAAGAGGATGGGTCTCAGGAGTTTGACATAATCTGGATTTCAGACTGGTTGACCTCCCCATAAGGTGGAACCACTGAGCTAAAATGATCTCTATCAGAACCTTCTCCCTTGCCTACTCCGGGATTAAGTCTTTTGCTAACCATACCTAACATTGAAAATCTCATCTGGCTGACTGAGAAGGAAAGATTTATATAACACGAAGGTAACCAAAAAGAATCATTCCTCACATAAAATTAGCTAAATCCCCTTGGAAAGGTTTAAATTTTTTACATATGCTATCCGTTTTTCCTTTCTTTTGGTTTCTTAGATCAAGAATTTTTTTTTTTAATTCCCTTAATATTGTCATTCCATGAGTCAGGTTTTAGCCAGGTAAGACTAATATTAACAACAGATGGCTTTAATCAACCAAATCTCCAAGAGAAATGTCCCTGAACCCCAAAAGAAAACTGAATAACATGGAAAAAAAATTTTAACAATTCCACACACATGCCATTTGAGCTACACAACAGTCTTGAGAGATAATCGCTGCAAATATTATTATCCTCATTTTTGAGATGAGCAAACTGAACGTCCAAGATTTTAAATGATTTCTTTTGCCAATAGTCACACAGCTCTCAAGCTGTCAGAGGTAGAAATTAGTCAGATTTTCTCAACTCCGGGTCCATTTCATGATTCTATTTGATATTATCACTTCTAGTGCTTTTATTTTTACTTCTCATACAATATTCTATGCTGAATATTCAAGTAGGAATTGAACTGGATGCTACCGAGTTTCTTCCAACTCAAAAACTTTGTTTTTAAGATTGTGATGTCACTGTTAAACCTCTACTACCCGTGTCAGCCTAGGAATGAGACTAACCATGAATGTTTTTTTAAGTACATTTTTGTTATTTCCCACAATACTTACATATAAATATTCTTAGTTCTTAATGATTCAGGAGGGAGGGAAAGCAAAGACAAAAATAACTACAGTTTCAAAGAATTAGAAAACTTAAGTAAACTTGGAAGAATTCTAATCAAGCTGGTAAAAAATGCAGATTTATCATCTCTAACCATGTTGCCAAATTTCCTTGATGACTTGTAATTTCAAATGCTCACAGTTTATTCATACATTTACTATATAATAAATAGTTTAATTTTTCTGAAGGACCTTTGATTTCATTTGTATAGTAAATGCCTCTTGAATAAAATGGTCCTATCAAGGCAGGTTTTGCCACTTAAATTCTTAGTGATTTTAAATGTGCACCAATCATAATTATGTTGCCCATAAAAGGTGGTTTTTGTTATAATGCTTATAAAAACACTAAGATTCAGAAAGAGACCCTAGAGAACCTCTAGTAAATATAATCCTTTTTTAAAAAGTACAAGAAAGAGCCCTCTGTAACATAGCCCAAAAGTGATTATCAAGATTTCTCATAAAAGCTGACAGGTTCAAAAATATTCTTTCATTACCAGAATGGTAATGGATGAAGGCTACTGAATTCCCACATGACTCTCACTTCCCCTTAGGGAAAGTACCTAGGTGCTACAGTTAGTGAGAATGATGAATTTTGAGTCAACCTTATATAACTTATAAAACCTATTCCTTCTAAGAAATTGCCTTAAAGTCTGAAGACTCCTCTAGATACTTATTATATGACTACAATGTATTATGAATATAAAGTCTCAAGTTAAAAAACCATTTTGAAGCTGTAAAATCAGAATCACAGTCATAATATTTGATTTGTAAAATTACATTTGTCCCTTTTTGAATAAGATATTGAGGAAAGTATAGGGCTTAGCATTAAATGGCCTTGCCAAAACAAAAACAAAACACAAATATACAACCTAGTAAAGAAAAGATGCAAAGGCTGAATCAAAGTCAAAAGTTCTAGTGCCTTTTTTTTAGAGCTAGGTTACAAATAGTCTCTACCTAGACTTATGTATACTGAAGTTCTTTTGAAACTGCTAGACGAGAAATGAATATAAACTAGAAATAACCAATTTTTAAGACCTCTGCTGAGATTTATTCTTTGACAACTGACAGAAAGACTCAGAAATTAGCATTTTGGTAAAACCTTTATTTGTTTAAGATGCCTCTTAGCCAAAGAGACTGTCTGTACAAAAGGATTAACCTATTGACAATGACTTTCTAAATCCAAACTCATTGAATAACAAGTACTGCATGTGTTTACCTTTCTAACGCACCACAATTCACAATGAAGCTGGCTTTCTTGAAAAGGTCAGAATGCATGAAGAGCTGAATTTCAATAGGAAGACATACAGAAATTGGAAGCTGAATAGAATGGGGTTTGTTGAATATAAATAGAGGGGGAATTAAACGAACTTGGGCAATCTAAATACAAAAAAAAAAAAAAAACTGAAACACATTTTTAAGGCTAAAAATATTTCAGAATTCTAATCTATCTTCTAACTCACTATCTCTTCTTCTACTTAGTATATCTCATGCTGTCTCAAGTGTCCCACTAACTGTGGTAATAATTTTGAACCAGGTTATGGAACAACTCTACTTGGGAGGATCAATATTCCTTTCTTATGTTATACATTTATAGTTATGCTGTGATAGTCACTATAGAGTAATAGAGTAAAGTCACTTCTGGATAGATATGTAAAAAATAGTGATGAACCAGCAGAATTTGAAGAACCATTGCATTGTGAAGACTCCTTTTTTCAACTGATTTATATAATGCCACTCAAAAAGCTGATTATATCAACAGTATACCTTTAAAATTCACTAAATCTTTATCAAGAGTGGTTACACATAAGTATATTTCTTACCCGCCACCCAAGAAAATTGGGCAGTTATGGAGTTTCATGGAAATTGGAAGGCAATTTAAAATTAAAAACCACATTTGGTGCTTTTTTTTTCAATAATGCAATGAAAAAGACCTGAAGTAATATAAAAAGGAAAACTAAGTGTTTTTAATTGAACCCATAGCATTGCTTCAGGACAAATTCCCAAAAGTTTTAGAGAAAAGAAATTTGACCTACTTTCTTCTTTTTTGTAAACTGAAATGGGAGAACACACTATTTCACATTTTATTAAACTAATTCATGATATTTTTTCTTCTAATATGAAAATCTTAAGCATCATAGTATAGAAGCACAGAGCTCAAGATGCTCATAATATCAAGGGCATTTTCCTTTAGGACATAGCAAAACCAACAATCTTGGTGTCACTGCAATAATGCTTTAATCATCTGAGCTGTGATCGACTATTTGAATGAGAAAGTTCCAAAAGCCTTTACAATAATCTCCCTTCCTCAACACACACACGTTCCTTATCAAAAGACGTTTTTGGCTTTTTCTAGAGCAGCAATAGATGGAGGCCATCACTTCCTTAGAACACTTCCTCAACACTTTCCAATTTCCCAACTAATTTCTTTTAATATTTTTTGCACCAGCAAAGTGTTGTATCGGCATTGTCACCAATTATAAATGAGGTTACATTAAACATGAACTAATTCAGTATAGAATGCTACTCCTGTGTGTGATCACAATTTAAAGGAACATATGGTGTGTGACTCTCTACATGGTTGAAATGAGTGACTACTTTCCTGACAAAAACCTATAATAATATGTAATATTGGTAAGTAACTTCTAGTGGCCCCTTATGCTGCAAACCATCGCTAACATCAAAAAAAAAAAAAAAAAGACTATACATACACTATGGCAGTGACATTCTCACCAAAACACTTTTCACGAGGTTAATGAAGAATTTCTTTAATTAAACATGTTAGCAGTCAGTTTCTTTTAACCTATTAATCATTTCTGACATCTATTATTTTAATATCTCCATATAGAAGTATACAGAGATAACATTTAATTTTGTCAGTTCAGGAGTAACAGTGGGGCCAAATTCATTTGGTTTCTCGGGTCTACATTCCGGTGTCAATTAGATTTTTGTTTATTCTATCAAGCTGTCTGGTCTATGACATTAACCCTGTTTTTACAAAAGCTTGTGAATATGCTGTAAGTGAAAAAACAGACTAAGTGAGAAAAAAGTTAACAATGTGCTCATTAGGACAATTAAAAGTCAATTTTTATATATCTGAATGCATTATCAGCTTTCATATCTGAAAGTTTGTACAAATACAACATATCAAAGTTCAGAACGTACTGAAATATCAGATTCTGAATAACTCCACTGTCCTTTTGTTTCTTCTCCTGATCTAGATAGCAGTCACTCATTTAAAATCCAAGTTTTACCACATCCCAGCTCCATTTGCCTCGTGGCACTAAGAAGGCCACGAAGAGAGGTTGAGACATTGCATCAAATCTCTGTTCTGTACTCTGGCATGTGGTCTACACTGAATTTAGTCTTGGGAGAGGAGGCCTCTAACAAAAAGGATCAGGTTCACTTTTCTTACATTCAACAACTTGTCAAACCTTGACCTCACTGGATTCTCCTGTTAGGAACTCCCCACATACTTAATAATATGCCAACTTCTATTTCAGTTACTTGTTGTACAGATCTCATTCCCTCCCTCTTTTGGGAGGATTGGATTGTAAGAATTCTGAGGACAGAGATTATATCATTTTCATATTTGTATCATCTCTACTTAGTAGGTGCTTAATAAATAACTACTCAAGATGCTATTTAGTTTTAATTTTTGCTTATTGTTTTCAGAATGTTAGCAAAATACCCCAAGTCAGCTATATCACAAGAGACAAATAATTACTTCAAGTTTAAATCACTATAACCCCAAGTGACTTGACTACTTTTTTGTAATAGTAATAAAAATCATTAGTAGCACTCGGCTATACATCAAAACATAACACACTCCATCACATAGTACAGTTCATTACACAAGTATAAAAATCTCCTATACCCTCTCCCAACTGAGGTCTGTGGAATGTACAATGTGTTCAGGGAAGGGTAAGTGCCTCTGGAATGAGCCCTGACAAACCCTTTTCAGGGCTGCTTTCCATCTTTGGTGTCCACCTGATCCCCCTAGCTCTCCCCTGTGGCTCCAAGAAGCTGTAGTGTGTACAGCAGCCACACCCAGGGAAACTGTTTCAGCAGATGACTAAACCACGCTTAGGGTAATTACAGGGTTTCAAACTCACCAGTGAGTTAGAGGAGCAGCCTCCAAGCACGTGAATAACCTTTTGGAAAGGGCCAAGAAGACAGCTGAAACAGGCACTATGAAGTACCTCAAGCTTGGTTAGACAGAACATTCAAGGTCATCCACTGCATGTCAAGCCATCATCTGCTGTCTTGACTCTCTCCTGTAACTGGACTGTTATGACTCTGGAAGAGAGAGTGGAAATCAACGAGTTCTTACCCGACCCTGGCCTGATTATCAGAGCAAGCAGGAATCCCACCCTGTGGATAAAACCCAAACATGTCCAAAAATTTCTCCAAAGATAATTCCACTCACTATCAGTACATGGAATATGTGCACCCTTATAGACAATACAAAAATCTAGGAGGCCTGCAAAAGAATTCAGCAGCTATCACCTCCAAAGAACAGCCTTGAATGAAACAAGGCTGGTAAAACGAAGGCCAGCTTTTTGGAGACAGAACTGTAGACATTTTTTTTTTTGCGTAGCCACCATGAAGGGGAATTCTGGGTAGCTGGTATAGGTTCTGCAATCAAAACTAATCTACTTAATAAGCTTGTATGATTACCCAAGGAACGAATGACAAGCTTATGAAAGTGCAGTTACTACTAGCAGGAAAACATCATACCATCATCATCAGTACCTATACTTTCACCAAGATGAGTCCTGATAAGGTCAAGGGAAAATATTATGTAGACTTAAAGACACTTTATCATCAATGTGCCAGAAGAGGACAAGCTTATAATTATAACTTTGATACTACAGTAGGCTCAGACTAGCAAACACAGTAGGGAGTCCTTGGGAGGAATGGAGTTAGAAACAGCAACAGCAGTAGTCACTTACTATTGATGATTTGTGCCTCTTATGACCAACATTCCATTCATCTAAATATAATAAAACTTTGTGGTTGCACCCTCACAGCACACACAGGCATTTGATAGACTCTCTGATTTTAAGAAGAGAGAGGCAGAACGTGGGAGTGACAAAGGCAATGTGTTGGCACAGAGTACCGGACTGATCACAGACTTATCCTCTCCAAACTAAATATTCACACTGAACAAAAGCAGTGACACCAAGATAAAATTACTACCGGAAAAAAATGAAGTCAAATAGATTATGGTTCTTCTCTGAGCAGGAATAATTTATTGTCAACTTAGAGGGAAAGTGAGCTGACAAAAGAAAAGCAGAAAAACAGTAAGTATCTTTCACAGATTTGTTGTACAACACTAGATTTGCTTACATGGGCCAGAATTCTCACAAACATCAAGACTATAAGAAATGATCAGCAGAACGATTTCAGAGAGTCCTGAAGAGACTTGCATGAACTGATGCTAAGTGAAAAGAGCAGAACCAAGAGATCATTGTATATGGCAACAGCAAGATTATATGATGATTTCTGATGGACATGGCTTTTGTCAAAAATGAGGTGATTCACACCAGTTCTAATGGTCTTGTGATGAAGAAAGCCATCTAAATCCAGAAAGAGGATTGTGGGAACTAAATGTGGAGCACAAAATGGTATTTTCACTCTTTTTGTTCCTTGCATTCTGTTTTCTTTCTCATTTTTTTCTCTTTTTGATCTGATTTTTCTTGGGCAGCATGATATTTTTGGAAATACTTATAGAGAAACTGCACATGTTTAACACATAATGGATCACTTGCTGACTGGGGGAGTGGGTGGGAGGAAAGGAGGAAAAAAATTAGGACATGGGGTTTTGTAGGGGTGAATATCAAAAATTATCCATGTATATATTTTGAAAATAAAAAAGCTTCAATTAAAAAAAGCAAAATTGGCCAATTGAGAAAGGAGGTACAAAACCCCACTGAGGAAAATAATTCCTTAAAAAACAGAATTAAGCAAATGTGTAGAGGGCAGGAACTCTGAAAAGGTGTACTTAAATCTAGGACAGCAGGGTATTTATAGTTAAGTACCTACTCAATGTGAGATAATGATTCTCTAAGCACATACCCTAATGCAATGTAATAATGTAATCAATCTAGATGGCACATACTTATGGTAATATGGTGATGTAATGTTCGACAGCTGGGCATGCTTAGTGTGGTTAACCATGCTCTGTGTGAGATAGTGATGTAATCCTACTGGAGTATTTAAAGGGAGTCTCAGACTCAGAATGCTCTCAGTCACAGACACAAGAGAATACTCCAGATTCCAGACTGCATCTTTGACCAGCCACATAGCCCTTCTGCCTCCTTTACTCCTCCACTAAAACCAAGGACTCAGGCTGATCCTTAGGTCCTCAAGAAAGCCAGTGCAGACTTTTTTTTATACAAATGGAAGCTAATCAAAATACAATAAAGCAAAATAAAAAAAATGGAAAAAAAGAAAAAAGTATAAAAAATTTCATTGGAAAAACAACTGATCTGGAAAAGAGATCCAGAAAAGATAATTTTAAAAGTACTGGTCTAATGTATACTAATATTGTATTTAATTTCTCCTTTAACAGATTTAACAGTATTGGTCAACCTGCCATGTGGGGGGGGGGGAGGAGGGAAAAAAATTGGAACAAAAGGTTTGGCAATTGTCAATGCTGTAAAATTACCCATGCATATAACTTGTAAATAAAAAGCTATTAAAAAAAAATTACTGGTCTAACCGAAAGTCATGATCAGAAAAAAGCCTGGACATCATCTTTCAAGAAATTATCAAAGAAAACTGACCTGATATTCTAGAACCAGAGGGTAAAATGCCAAGTGAAAGAATATACCAATCATCCCCGGAAACCGACTTCAAAATAAAAAAACTCACAGGAGTATTATAGCCAAATTCTATAACTTCCTGGTAAAATAGCAAAAATGCAGGCATCCAGAAAAACAATTCAAGTATAGTGGAGCCACAGTCAGGATAACACAAGATTTGGCAACTTCTATATTAATGGATTGGAGGGTTTAGAATATATTCCAGACAGCAGTGGAGCTAAGATTACAACCAAGAATCACCTACCCAGAAAAACTGAGCCTAGTCCTTCAGAAGAAAAGGTGATTATTCAACAAAACAAGTGATTTTCAGGCATTCATGGGCAACCGATCAGAGATGAATGAAAATTTGAGTTTCAGATACAGGACTCTAGAGAAGAATAAGGAGGTAATTAGGAAAATGATATTAAAAGGGAATTAATAAGATTTATCTGTTTACATTCCCACATGGGAAGATGATACTTATAACCAATTAGAACTTTCTCATTATTATGGGAATTAAAAGAAGTATATAGACAGGGGACACAGGTATGAATTGAATATGATGGGATAATATCTTTTTTATTATTATAACGTTTTATTGACAGAATATAGGCCTGGGTAATTTTTGACAACATTATCCCTTACACTCACTTCTGTTCTGACTTTTCCCTTCCCTCCCTCCACCTCCTCCCCTAGATGACAAGCAGTCTTATACATGTTAAATATGTTATATTATATCCTAGATACAATATATGTGTGCAGAACTGAACAGTTCTCTTGTGGCACAGGAAGAACTGGATTCAGAAGGTAAAAATAACCTGGGAAGAAAAACAAAAATGCAAACAGTTTACACTCATCTGATGGGATAATATCTTTTAAAAAATGATGAAATTAAGGGATAAGACAGGAATGTACTAGGAGAAAGGGCAAGGGAAAAGTGAAATGGTGCAAATTATTTGTCATAAAAAAGAAGCAAGAGAAAGCTTTTGCAGTGGAGGGGAAAAGGGGGATTAATGGATGAATGAGTAAAACTTGTTCTCATCAGAAGTGGCTCAAAAAGGAACATACTCAATAATAGTATAATATGGTAATGGTAATGATAATATACCTTGCAGGAAAATAATAGTGGAATGGGATATGGGAAGGGAGTAGGGTTTTAAAAATAAGGCATGTTAGGAAAGGGAGTGGTCAGTACCAAAAAAACACTTATGAGGAAGAACAATATAAAAGGAGAGAAAGAGTAAATGGGATGAAATAAAGTTAGCAATGGTGACTGTCAAAAGAATTTTGAGGCAAGTTTCTCTGATAAGGTCTCATTTTCAAACATAGAGGGAATTGAGTCAAATTTATAAAAATTAAGAGTCATGCCCCCAGTGATAAATAATCAAAAAATATGATCTGTGTCAAAAGGACTATCAATTCACACATTTCCTTTGACCTAACAACACCAGTACTAGGCATGAATACCAAAACAAGATTAAAAAAAAAAAAAGAAATTGTCCTATATGTACAAAATATTCATAGCAGCTCTCTTCTCAAGGCAAAAAATTGGACATTGAGGGGATGTACATCAATTGAGGAATGGTACAAAAATGCATTTGTGATGAAATATTATTGTTTTGTGGGAAATTGTGAGCAGGATGCTCTCAAGAAAAAAAAAACCTGGAAAGTCTTCCCTGAACTCAAAGTGCAATGTACTCTATACAAAGTCATACCAATGTTGTGGGATAAGCAGCTGTAAATGACTTTACTATTCTCAGTAGTAAAATCATCCATGATTACTCTGAAAGACTAAGGATAAAAAATCCTATCCATACCCAGAGAAGGAAGTGATAGTGTCTGAATACAGACTGAAGCATTGTCTCTCTTTTTTTTTAACTTAACTTTTCTTAAGGGTTTTTATTTTCATTAGGGTGACAGATCTGTTTTCTAGCACAACTTGACTTTTATGAAAATATTTTGCATAACTTCATATATGATTTCTTAATTGTGGGTGGGGATAAAAGAGAGAAACTAGAACCCCCCAAAATTTAAAAATATATATATATATATATATATATATATATATATATATATATATATATAAAATTTGTTTTTGTTTTGAATGTAACTGGGTGAAAGTACTGAATAAATATTTCTAAAAGATGAAGGAAATACATTGTCTTGTGACTACTGTAAGGGTTATCTCTCTTTAGTAATTATGGGTAAGATTCTTCCCAGAATCCTCTTTAAAAGACTGATCATTCATCTGGAAGATGGTAATCTACCTTAGAGCCAGTGTGGCTTCAGAAAGGGCTGAAGAATGGCCAATATGGTGTTTGCTGCCTGTATACAACATTTGTATATCTGACCAATGCCTCTGATACTGTCATGAGGGTTTATGAAAAAATATGTTAAAATTTGCTTGTCTGTAGAAGTGCTTGCTTCACTCCAGATCTTACTGGGAAAGGTTCCAGTTTATCCCCATTACATATGATGCTTGCTGATGGTTTTAAACAGATGCTACTGACTGTTTTAAGGAAAAGTTCATTTATTCCTGTACTCTCTAGTGTTTTTAATAGGAATGGGTGTTGGATTTTATCAAACGTTTCTTCTGCATCCATTGAGATAATCATATGGTTTTTGTTAATTTGGTTATTGATATAGTCAATTATGCTAATAGTTTTCCTAATATTGAACTAGCCCTGCATTCCTGGTATAAATCCTGCTTGGTCATGGTGTATTATCCTGGGGATGATTTTCTGTAGTCTTTGCTAATATCTTATTTAAGATTTTAGCATCAATATGTGCTGGTTATGTGGCTGCTGATCCAGCTAGCCTCTTGACTCAGCTGCACACATTGCTATCGCCGATTCTCTTCCACCTCCGATCCTTCTTCACTGAGAATAAAGACTGACGATTTTCCCCTAACCTGAATTCCTGACTCCTGCTGAGATTGGTCTATAATTTTCTTTCTCTGTTTTTAACCTACCTGGTTTAGGTATCAGTACCACGTCTGTGTCATAAAAGGAAGCTGGTAGGACTCCTTCATTCCCTATTTTTAAAAATAGTTTATATAGCATTGGGGCTAGTTGTTCTTTATATGTTTGGTAGAATTCACATGTAAATCCATCTGGTCCTGGAGATTTTTTCTTAGGGAGTTGATTAATAGTTTGTTCTATTTCTTTTTCTGAAATGGGACTATTTAAGCAATTTACTTCCTCCTCTGTTAATCTGGGAAGCCTATATTTTTGGAGGTAGTCATCCATTTCACTTAGGTTATCAAATTCATTGGCATAAAGTTGGGCAAAGTAACTCCTTATTATTGTTCTAATTTCCTCTTCATTGGTAGAAAGTTTTCCCTTTTCATTTTTAAGACTAACAATTTGATTTTCCTCTTTCCTTTTTCTAATCAGATTTACCAAAGATTTATCTATGTTATTGCTTTTTATAGTAAAACCAACTCTAAGTTTTATTTATTAATTCAATTTTTTTTACTTTCAATATTATTAATTTCTCCTTTTAATTTTAGAATTTCAAGTTTAGTATATGATTGGGGGGTTTTAATTTGGTCCTTTTCTAGCTTTTAAAGCTGCAAGCCCAATTCACTGATCTTCTGTTTCTCTATTTTATTCAAGTAAGCTTCTAAAGATAAAAAATTTCCCCTTATTACCACTTTGGCTGCATCCCACAAATTTTGGTATGATATCTCATCATTGTCATTATCTTGGGTGAAATTTTCGATTGTGTCTATAATTTGCTGTTTCACCCAATCATTCTTTAAGATGAGATTATTTAATTTCCAATTACTTTTTGGTCTATTTACCTCTAACTTTTTGTTAAATGTAGTTTTTATTGCATCGTGATCTGAAAAGAAAGCATTTACTATTTCTGCCTTCCTGCATTTAATTTTGAGGTCTTTATGTCCTAATACATGGTCAATTTTTATATAGGTTCCATGAACTGCTGAGAAGAAAGTGTACTCCTTTCTGCCACCATTCAGTTTTCTCCAAAGATCCTAATTTTTCTAATATTTTATTTACCTCCTTAATTTCTTTCTTATTTGTTTTGTGATTTGATTTATCTAATTCTGAGAGTGCAAGGTTGAGATCTCCCACTATTATAGTTTTGCTGTCTATTTCTTTTTGCAACTTCTTTGGGAAGTTAGATACTATACCATTTGGTGCATATATGTATTGATGTTGCTTCATTGTCTATGCTACCCTTTAGCAAGATATAGTTTCCTTCCTTATCTCTTTTAATTAGATCAGTTTTTGCTTTTACTTGATCTGAAATAAGGATATCTACCCCTGCTTTTTTTTTTTTTTTTATCTCACCTGAAGCATAATAGATTCTGCTCCAGCCTTTTACCTTTACTCTGTATGTATCTCCCTGCTTTAAAATATGTTTTCTGTAGACAACATACTGTAGGAATCGGACTTTTGATCCAGTCTGCTATCTGCCTCCACTTTATGGAAAAGTTCATCCCATTCACATTTACGGTTAAAATTACTAATTCTGTATTTCCTGCCATCTTATTATCCCCAGATTATGCTTTTCTTTTTCTTGCCCCCCCTTACCCCCTTTCCCAGTATTAAACGTATGGGTCCCACTTGTGTCATGCAGCATTCCCTCTTTAGGATCCCTCCCTCCTCCCTTTGAAGCTCTTCTCCTTTCTTGTACCCTGGCTTAATGATCTTTATATCTTCCTTAGCATCTAGTATAGTACTATCTACACAGAAAAGTGCTTAATAAATGGTTGTTGAATGACAACGAATGGAATCTTGGTCTCAACTTTCTCTTCCGCAAAATGAAGAGGTTATGCTAGATGACCTTAAAGGTCCATTTATGGACTATATGGTATAATGAATCTGCTAGTTTTTTAAAAGTAGATCCAGAGATTGATCAGGGTCCTGAAAGGACAATGTACTTGTGGCCCTTTGGAGAGTACTTTGCATTTGCTCTGTGAACAGGAAAGAAATGGATACCAAGAAATATCTGTTCGATAGCTGGAGATGGACAATTCCCACTTGAAAAATATGTAAAGGATCTGGGTGAAGATCTAGCTGAAAAAGTACTTTCATATTGATAACCTCTTGGGGACTGTGCAAGTTTGCTAAGTTCACCTTGACCTACAGGATTTTCTGTCTAGGCATCAGATGGCAAGCTGAAACTAGAGGCTCTTTCTTTCTCTTTCAATTTTTGATCTAGGCATCAGATGGCATTAGATGGCAAATAAAAATTATTATTCTCTCTCTCTCTTTTGCTGAGGCAATTGGGATTAAGTGACTTGCCCAGGGTCACACAGCCAGGAAGTTTTTAAGTGTATGAGACTATATTTCAACTCAGGTCTTCCTGACTTCAGGGCTGGTGTTCTATCCACTGCCCCACCTAGTTGCCTGCAAGGCCATTGCTTTCTTAAGTGATGATCCACATTTAAAGGTCCAAATGGTATCCTAAATCTCCTAATAGTTTTGAGGGAGAAGTCAAGTGCTTAAAGACTTGCTCAGAAAGGATAAAAAGATAGCTTTTAAAAGTGACAATGGGCTAAAACAGAAGAAACTCACATGAATTCTGGGATGGAGTGGGTGCCATTCATAGAGTCTAGAGTAACACACAGGTAGGTCTTCATTATCATTGGATTTCAAAACTTGCAGGAATCACTGGATTCCCTGACACAAAGTAACAGACAATAAATTGGTTTTGGACTATCTCTTGGCTACTGAAGGAGGTGTATATATGATTGTTTTTTATATACCCTCCTTCTAGGACTCATGCAAATCTTTTTTTTTTTTTATTATTATTATAGCTTTTTATTTACAAAACATATGCATGGGTAATTTTTCAACATTGACCCTTACAAAAACTTCTGTTCCAACTTTTCACCTCCTTGCCTCCTCCCCCTCCCCTAGATGGCAAGTAGTTCATACATGTTAACTATGTTAAAGTATATGTTAACTACAATATATGTATACATATTTATGCAGTTATCTTGTTGCACAAGAAAGATCAGATTTAGAAAGAAGGTAAAAAGAACCTGAGAAGAAAAAACAAAAATGCAAGCAAACAATAACAGAATGAGTAGAAATGTTGTGCTGTAGTCTTATGGAAATCTTTTATAATCTCATGCTGATTCATGTTGTTTGTTAAATCACTACTTGCATGTATAATTCCTCATGTTGATTCATGTTGTTTGTTACATCACTACTAGCCTGTGTTATGTTACTATTTGCTTGTGCAATACCTCCACTAAAACAAAAGAAAGCAGGAGATACAGAGCTGTTTTTGGCTTCAATTCAGTTTCATTGTTACTCTTAGTCCCTGAACTGGATCCCCATCTACAAGAGGGTACAGTTCAGAGTGCTAACTCTTGTTTCTGTGACACTAGAAATAGACAGCAGAGGAGACAGCTCCCACCTTCTAGTCCTTTCTTGGAAACTTCTCATTTAAGTCTTCTCCGATTTATAGCCCTCATATTGAAAACAGTCATAGCAGGAGAAAGGAAGATGGGGCAAATTTCAGGCTATGGTATTCCATGCCTCAGGTAATATAGTTAAGCCCAGTTGTTGGGATGATTTATAAGGCAAGGCATGTTTCTTCAAAGTTAAAAAAAAAAAAAAAAAAAACTAGTTCTGAGGAAACCAGTCAACTTCCAAAGGTGAAGCCCAGAACAGCCTGAAGGTTAAGGTAGTAGAAGGATAGGCATTCTTCCCAATGGTGTTATATCAGTTTTACCTATCTATCAAAATGCTTACAGGCCACAGCCAGCGGTATAACATGGGGATGTCGACAGACCATCTTTTATCAAAATGAATTAAGAAAAAGCCCCCTTTTGGAATTTTCTTGTTACCTGTCACAGAAAAGACTCTAAAAATGAGTGGTGATTTATTATTCCATATATGTTGCATCTATCTTAATCTACCTGCACAGAACTAACACACTAAGCAAGATGTACATTTTCACATTAGCAAGAGAAAGCATTTGACTAAAAACTCTTGGCAGCTAAAACTACCATTTTGGCTTTTTGCACAAGTCGTAGCAGATGGAGAATTGGGTTAGATTTTTTTCCCTAATTCTCCATTGCTGCTTTCTATGAGACCAGTCAACAGAACTTACAGAGTCAGTCAACAAGATTTAATGGGCATCTATTGTGAGGAGAGCCCCATGCTGGGTACTGTAAAGTAGGACAAATAGAAAAACAAAAAACAGTTCATAAGATCATAGTTTTAGAGCCAAAAGGGAATGTCAGTGGCCATCTAGTTTTACAAATCAGGAAACTGAGGGCCAGGGACAGGAAAGGAGCTTATTAAAGTCATAGAGTAGTAAGTAATGGAAGCAAAATTTCAATCTGTATCCTCTGATTTCAAATACACTGAGAGGTACATATAAAAATATAAAAGAACAGAAATAACAGAGAAATAAAAGTATACATACAAGTTATTTCAGTTACAGAGATATATGGACACTCCAAATTAAAAAATTTAAACAGAGGTTAATGTCCGCAGAAGGATAATTAGGAAATTTATGAATTCAAATCCTCATTTATTTGAATTCTTATTTGTATTGTTATTCTTAAGCAATGCCACTTTGTTAGCTTAAAGAAGACCCGATTATAGATATCAATTTGTGAAAATATTGACTGAGCCTCTGCCGGGAAATAGAAACTGTGAAATTCTAATATGCTTGTGAACTCAAACAGATTATCGTTAGCTAAGAGCCAGTAATGACTATAATGAAGGAGGAAATTCAAACAAAGGATTCTAGTTGATAATAGGAAAGGAAACAGGGCCCCAAATTAATGAATCTGGCCACTGATCATCCTAATTTCAATATGAGCCTACTAACAGTACATAAATGCTTCAGGGTTCTTTGAGGAATTAGGACAAGTGGATTTAAGGAAGACTTCATGGAGGAGGTGAGTCTTGATCAGTGTTTTAGACAAGAGAAAGTCCATAGTAATCTGGGGAGGAGGTGAGAGGGCATTCTAGCTGATAGGTAGTAGTTTACCATTTACTCAAGTGATGGGGCGGGAAATTAGCTTGAAGCAGAGAAGCAGAGCCAGATACAACAAAGAGCATTACCAGGTCCATACAATGATTGTGTGCACAAATGACTCTTTCAACACTATTACATTCTCTGGCAGGATGGTTGCTATTGTTGATTTGTTTTTGGTCGTTTCTATATTGGCAATTTTGTTAGCTTTACCATCATGGCTGACAGATACATTTGATGGTACCAGATGCTTGATGTGGCTGTCACTGATACTCAGGGTTTTTGTTTGTTTGTTTGTTTCGTTTTGTTTTTTGTTAATAGCATGTCATGGCAATGTAGAAATGATCCTGTTCAGTGCTGTATTCTAACGACTCTCTAAGGTGCAGCTAACCATTTTGTGGGATTTAAAGGAAAAAAATCCTTAAGAGGAAAAAGGTTTTCAGTGATCTGAAATGGAATGGTTAAAATGATTCTTTAATTTGAAGGCTTTGCTGCAGGGGGTAGGGGGATTGGAAAGGGAGCATCTGGACTGGAACATGAAATTCAAATTGCTCTGAGCTTATAGGTTCTTGATTTGCAGGAATATAATTTGGAAAACAGAAAAGAAACCTTTGGAAAAGGGCTAATATGATGTGAATGCTGTATTGTATGTGATTGGGCTCTTATGCTATTCAGAAAACTTCTACCTAGCCGAACCTTTTGGGTTATGAAAGCCGACACAAAGAATGGAATTGACTACATGATTATAAATGATACAGCATTCTTATATATGAGTTTGAAATGAATAGTAACTGATTATACCTATGGATTTCTCCTCTAAGATTGGTCAGATTCTTTTTGTAATAGTTGAATGAACTTATATTCTACTATATAAAATTGAAGATAATACTTGCATGCTAAAAAAAAGTCACCAGCTGGTAATAGAATACAAAGTTAAAATGCTGGTCTTCAAATTCTCTCCCAAATTCTTTTCTTCATTATTTCTAAGAGAATTAAAAGATGTTAACTTATTATCAACAAACCAGTTAGAAATCTTACCTGAGATGACAGTATTTAAAACTACTACAAATAACATAAAAATCCTAAGTACTGTGGAATCCTAAAAATCCTCCAAATCCCAAATAGGAAATTATTAGAGCTACTCAAAGTTGGTGAGGAAGTGGGTCAGAGGGCAGCAGTTGCCTAGGACAGAAAATCAAGAGCTCAAGCAATTCAAAGTAGATCAATCATGGAAAAAATCATTAAGAAATATCATTATGATTATCTCAATATAACTTAATGGCTCTATTTTCCCTCTGGTCTCTATACTATAATAAAAAGCTTCAAAAGGCAAAGTTCTGTTTATATGATACCAAAATGCCCAATCAATCCAATAATACAATCAGGGAAACTGTTTATTGGATTGAACTGACAAGCTATTTATCTGGTAGACCACATATAAACACAACCTAAGATTTATCTGAGGGAAAACAGTGAATATATCTGGCAGTAAGATGAATAAGAAAAACTAAAAGTTGAAGAAACTCTTGGAAAAAAAATTACCTTTTTCCTACCTCATTCCCCAATTCTTTGACATTTGAGGCAATGAACAGAAGAAAATGAATGCTTTTGTCTACATTTCCATTAACTGTAAATTTGTTGACATCTTATATAAAACTTCTCTTCCCTAATATCCCCTTACCTCAGATTCAGTAACATTGGGCTACCTTGCTTTTTTTCCTATCTGTCTGACAGTTGCTTTTCTGTTTCTTTGGTCGCTCTTCCTGTTCTTACCGCTACTGAAATTTCATAAGGACCAATATTACTTTTCTTTTTCTCGGGACATTATTAGGCAGTTTCCCTAGTTGTAATTACTATATCAAAACATATGATTTCCAAATCTACATATCTAACCCATTTTCCTGCTTAAAAACATTCTGTCAGTATCTTTTACATATATATCACCTTCATTTATAACCAAATCTCCGCCCCTTCCTTCCTAGCAAGTTGTTCTATGTAATACATTATTTTTAAAAGGTATGGGTAAGGGAAGTGTACAAGAGAAGGAGCAGTTCAACATTTTTTTTTAATTCATGAACTGAGACTGAGAAAATGTGCCATGTTTTACACTCAAAGTCCCAAACTTTAGCAAAGAAGAAATTACGTGGTATTTCCTCATCTATAGCTCCAAAGCTAAGCTTGGTCCTTAAAACAAAACAATTCTTTCCACTGATTTCCCAGTCTTGCTTACTCCAGTCTGTATCATGCTTTTATGCATCATTCTTCTCATGTTCCTAAAAATTCTTCATTTTCATAATATTTGAGAGTATAATAAAATTCTGTGATAGAGTCAAGATACCAGAGTAGAGGAAGTATGACAACTGGGCTCTCCTGATATTTCTCTTCCAACAACTTTAACTTCTGAAACAAAATTCTGAAGGGGTAGAGCCAACAAATGGTCAAGGTGAGACATTCTTCTAGCCCAAGACAATGGAGGAGGTCAGAAGGAGAAGTCTATGACACAAGGATGGGAGTTGGCCTAGAGCACATGTAAAAGCAACACCAGCGGTGAGAATTGGTAGTGGTTCCCTGTTAGAATCCTTACAAAGTATTAAGTCATTAGAGTTGATAGAAACAATGCTTGAGTTTACATCTTTGAGAATTCACACATTGGCTCACATATTGGAGTTCACAAGGCGGGAGATATCTAAGTTTACTCTTCCCACAATCCCACTCTCTCAGAGGAGGAGTCAACCTTTGGGTTCATACCTTTAAGAGATCATATATAAGAAGCTCTCAGTCTCAGCAAGTGTCAGTTAGAGATAGGCAGAAACTGGAAGAGCTAAAGGACTAGCAACAAGAGCTCTCAGAACCAAGGAAAGCTTACCAGGCTATTTTGGAAGAGACAGTAAAAGATTGGATTTTAGCTCCTGACTGCATTTGAAGTGATTACTACTTTGAAATGAAACGGAGGTTGCCTCCAGAAAACCTCCCCAAGAAACATGCTCCCAGAGAACGATCATATATTTGAGAAAAGAAGAGAACACTACAGTCCTCAGAAATAATAGCATCAGTCAGAGATGGTAAGGAGACTGTGTAGATGGTGAGAAAAAGAATACAGAGAGCTCCCTGTGACAGCACTAGACAGAGGAAAGAACGTTATTTCATAATTCCATTGCCTATACTTGCTCCTGGGTCACAGTTCAAGGGCAGGAAGGAATACTTTTTGTCATCAGAGAGTAGGGGTTCTGATGAGAAGTACCAGCAAGAGTTTCTGGAGGAGCTAAAACTATTTTCAATTTCAAATAAGAGTGATCAAGGGAAAAAAATTGGTAAAGAAATGAGAGATCAGGATAGAATTTGGAGTCAAAACTTAATATGAAATGTAAAAAAAAATGTTTTTGCATATAATTGGGAAAAATAAAATATTAAAAAAAAGAATCCCACCAAATTCCTTTTATGATACAGACACAAATACCTAAACTAAGGAGAGAGAAAAACAGAAAAAGAAAAGTATAGATAAATTTCCCTAATGAATATCAATGCAAAAATTGTAAATGAAATACTATCAAAGATGATATATCATAAAAATCTTATGTTATGTCCAAATGGGATTCATACCAGAAATGCAGAGTTGCTTCAATATTTGGAAAACCATCAGTCTGAGCAAATTAATTAAAAAATCAACAAAAATCAGAAATTATCTCTAGATATAAATAAAAAACTTCTGAAAAGATACATTACTCATTCCTATTACAAACACTAGGAAGCACAGAAATCAATTTATTCTTTTTTATAATTACAAGTATTATCTATCTAATACCATAAGTAAACATTATCTGTAATGGGCACAAACTAGAAACCTTCCCAATAAATATGAGGTGAAGCAAGGATGCCCACTAAAACCTTTATTACTCAATACTGTACTAGAAATGCTAGCTATAGCAATAAAAGAAGAAAAAAAAATGGAAGGAATACAAATAGATAATGAGGAAACAAAATTATCATTCTTTTGCAGATATGATGGTATACTAAGAGAATCTCAGAATATCAACCAAAATGCTAGTCAAAACAATTAACCACTTTAGCAAACTTGAATGATATACAATAAACCCACATAAATTATGAGGATTTCTATATATTATGCACAAAATACAGTCAAAAGAGATAGAAAGAGAAATTCTATTTAAAAAATAACTGCAGACAATAGAAAATACTTGGGAGTCTATCTGCCAGGACAAACCTAGAGATTATATGAGCAAAATTACAAAACACTTTTCATACAAACAAAGGCACTAGTAAATGATGATACAACTATTAATTGCTCATGTAATTAATTGCTCATGCTCAGACCAAGAATATGTAACAAAAATGATTCTACTAAATTAATTTATTTATTCAGTGCCCTTATTTTGTAAATATCATTCAAAATATTATTTTCTAAAATTACTCATTCTCTTCTGCATTTCCATCCTGAACATTCCTGTGGCCATATTAGCTCTTCCAGTCTGTTTGTTTGTTTGTTTGGGGTTTTTTTGCTTGTTTTAAATGTCTTCTTGAAGTCTCCTTTCTGACGCTAGATTTGAGATTTTCCACACTTCTGCAGGGAAGGCCTCAGCCTTCTTATTATCTGTTATTGCTTTCTTGGAGTCCTAAGTGTTGTGATCTTGCAGGATCTCAGAAAGAGTCTGGGGACTTGCAAACATTCAGCTCTTTCCAAATGGTCTGATGCATCCTAAAGTCTGCTTAGAGTTCTCTGGTCTAGCTCTGCAAGTTGCTGAAGTGGGTTTAGATCTGTATAATAATAGACTTCTGCTGGATGCAGTTACTCTCGGTCAACTATAAAGTTATTCTAGATCACACTGACAGAAAGGTATGATCTCTATTTGTCTGGTATTCCTACCCTGGTTATTCCTCTGAAGGCTGAACTAGAGGCTAGAAATGAAACTTCATGCTGATCCTGGGGTCTGAGCCACACACAGTTGTTTGCTTCTTAGCTTCCATCTTTCTTGGTACAGTAAGGGCCCCTCTATTCAGGAATCCACTCCCAGAAACAGGACCCTGTTTCAGTCTGCTCTTGATCTTTGTTCTAGAACTGAGTAGTGGATGAGAAAATAGTTAACATCTGCATTCATCATAGTATCTAAATATGTATCTCATGGTACCTTCACATATGAATTAGGATGCCTCTTGCTGCAGTTCAGTCTCTTCCTGTGCACTAGAGCACTCTGTGAAGGCCTACTCCTGGTCCCCCAGTCCCCACTGACTTCAGACATTGTTATAGGCCATCCTATATGGATCTGGACTGGAAAAATGACTCATGGTATTTTTTTCTAGAGTTCCCCATTAGGATTTCACCCAGTAAATTTCTATGTTTGGAAGGTTGGCACTATACCATTCCTGCTACTCTACCTTCTTATAGGTAGTTTAAAATTTAGATTTTTTAAAAATAGATAATATCATAAATTATAATAAAAATTACCACTCTGCCTATTGATAAATTTAATAACATTCAAACACTGGCAAAAGTAGATTTAATCATTATCATAATAATTTCATTAAAATTGGAACAGTGGGAAGAAAAAAAGTTTTTTTGCACAGAGGGTATATTCAGTAGTGCTTAATAAGATGTATAGTTTGCTCAAAAAATAAAGCAAATACAAGAAAAGAAAATGTGACTGTATATTTAATGAATAAAATGTACAGTTAAACACTTATGAATTAATTTTGTTGGGAGAATCTATAAGTGAATTTTACTGATGTCAATATTCATCGTGTATAATTCTCCCATTGTTCTCCCAGTTACCTCAAATGATGCCATTAGATCTTGATTAGTGAGAATAATGAATCCTTGATGTATTCCCATTTTTTTGAACCCACAGTGCATATTTACATTGCATTGGAACCAATGATCATATTTTACATAATTGTGATTTTGAATAGTGCTAATTGGAGTACACACAACCACTTTAAAAGATGCATTATTCTCACTAATTGCGATTTAGAAATATTATGAAAATAACAACAATAATAATAAACCTCTTTCTGGGGAGGAAACTTTTTTAAAATGTTAATTTTATTGCCTTCTAAATTTTCTTCCCCTATGATTTGAGAAAGCAAGCCATATGATAGCTATTATATATGTGAAATGATGTCACAGATTTTCATGTTAACCATGTTTCAAAAAAGCAAGAAAAATAAAGGAAGTGAAAAAAAATGTGCTTCAATGCACTCACACAAACTTCATCAGTTTTCTTGCTGGAAGTGGATAACATTTTTAACATGAGTTCCTTGGAATCTCAAGGATCACTGTGTGGATAAGAGTAGCTAAGGTTTTCACAGTTAATCATTATTAATCATGTTCTCATTTTGCTCACTTCATTGTGCATCAGTTCACATACATCTTACTAGTTTTTTCTCAAAGTACTCCTGCCATCATTTCTTAGAGCACTATACTTCATCACAATCATATACCACAACTTTTTCAGTCATTCCTGAACTTATGGGCATCCTTTAGGGAAAGATTGTGAGAGTCATAAAGTTCATCATGTTTAACACGTTACAGCTGTTCTGAATACATGCAATTCTCTTGCCTGCTATTTCTCTTCTGTCCCATTTCTCCAATCTCTATATCTGGATATGCAAATAACCATCATTTCTGTTTTGGCCATTAACCCTGAGGGTCTTCCCCTTCCAAATTTATTTATTTAGATTTTTTTTTTGACTAGGTGAAAGAGGCCATTGTTTGTCTCAATTACTACCTAGCCTTCATCAATGAATGGGTGTGATCTCAGTCAAACTGAGACCTGCTACAGACCTTAGCTTAAAAAGGCCAAGGTCTTCCAGTGCATCCACAGGGCCATCTCCAGTCATCCTGATCTCTGTCAGGCCACTAGACCCAGATGGCTCTGGAGGGAAAAGTGAGGCAGGTGACCTTGCCCAGCTTCCCTCACTTAAATCCAATTCACTTGCACGTCACAAAATCGCCTTCCTGATGTCATGGTCTTCTTTGAGAATAAAGGGAAAAAAACACTAGCTAGACTATATAATAGTATAAAAATGGCAATAATACAGAAATTAATTTATAATCACAAAATAATTATTTTGGGAAGTAGAGCAAAAAGAACCATGCATACAAAAATATTTATAGCAGTTGTTTTTGTGGTGATAAAGAAATGAAAAGGGAAAAGTTGTCTGTTATATGAACAATTTACAGTTAATTAATGTGATATAAAATTATTTGTGTAGTAAAATTTATGAAGAGGATAGTTTCAGAAAAACCTGGGCAGACTTGAACAGAATGATGCAAAATGAAGGAAGCAGAGCCAGGAGAAAATATTTATACATTAATAGTAATATTTGTAAAGATAATCAACTTTGAAAGACTCAGTAACTCTGATCAACACACTTCTGCTGTTGAGTTATTTCAGTCATGTCCAACTCTTAGTGACCCATTTGAGGTTTTCTTGGCAAAGATACCAGAGTGGTTTGCAATTCCCTTTTTCCAGGTCACTTTGTAAAGAAGCAAAGTTGGGACAATGGGATTTGGTGACCTTCTCAGGGTCACAGAACTAATATGCTAGTAAGCTCTGTGACCCTAAGAAGGGCACCGAACCCCATTTGTTTCTTAGGCCAGATTTGAACTCAGAAAGACATGTCTTCTTGACTTCAGTGCTGGCATGGTTTCAATACAATGACCAATCAAAATACCAAGGACTACCTCCAAGTGTGGAGCGGACTGAGTTATATCTTCATTTCTTTTTTTTTTCACTTTCATTTTTAGAACAAAGTTAATACAAAAGAAATAAATCCTTCATTCATTCACTCATGGTTAAATGTGAACAGGCAGCAACATATAATGAATGAAATAAACTGAAGAATAGAGCTAAAGAATGTTTTCAAGTTTATATTACACGTAGAAAATTGAGGTAATTACACAACAGGAGAAAGAAATAATAGACAAACAGCCAGAGTGTTCCCTATGTACCCTTGTGATGTCAGGAGAAAGCAAGGGAAGTTTTATGGAGGACAATGGATGGGTCCCCCGTTGCAGACTTGCAAATGGACCTAGACAAGAGTCATGTAGGATGGATAGGCATTCAGAGGTAGCAATCTGTATCAATGGATGCAACTACCAAACTGATAAGATCACATATCTACTTGAGTATTTAAAAGTATCTTCCCAATAATCCTACTGTATAAAGAGGAGTGATATTATTATTGTTAATCAATAGATAATAAAACAGGCTCAAATAGGGAAAAGTGATTTGCTCTATGTCACACAGCTAGGTAGGAGCTGAGTTGTGCCCATGGAAACCAGGTCTCCTGAGTCACAGTTCAGCATCCTTTCCATGACTTCCCAGATCCCTTTTGTTCATTAAAGTTGCTAAGGACCCATCTCTTTATTGTACTTACAAAGAACTTTATTCACAATACCCATACTGTACTCAGCATCTATTGCCTTTTATAGTATATACTCTGCATGTATCCTCATTCAAGCTCTCATGAGATGAAAAGCTCCTTGAGGGAAGAACTCATATCTTACTAAATTTCTTATTCAAAGTGCTCTGCATAGCTGATTCTCATAAAATATCTACAGAACAAATGAATAAATGAATGAAGTGGTAACCACAACTTTCATAATATAGGCTCCAGAATTCATGGGAAAACTTTGATGGGCTTTGTAGCTTATGGTATGCATCAAGTCTCATACTATAATTCAAACAGAATCAAGAGAAGTGAAAGCTGTTTTTTCTAAGAATGTGAAATCATTCTTACTCCTCCGACACATTCTGCTCTTGACATAATAACATTTATAGCAGTCTGAAGCATAAATAGAGTAGCACTTTACTGAACTGAAAACGTTTCACCACCAAAAAGAAGTTTGGGCTGCAAAGAAACACAAGAGTCTAGCAAAGTCATGTGAAATCATGTTATATCAAAAACTTCACTTGCTCATAAACCAAAATCCAGAATATGAGAACAAGCAGCCAGCTAAAGACAATACACTATTGTTTATAGCGGACTCCAAACCAAAATGATGTTCACTGTTTCTCATGTCTTTTTATTATGGAAAAGACCAAAATGGAAAAGAGAGAGGGAATGTGTCTCGAGCTTTTACTTCTGTTAAAGATGTAGTATCCTAATGATGCTCTCAATTGTATATATGAAGTCTGCCCATATAAGAAAATAGGAGAAGAAAATTAACTTTATTTTAAAATCCTTAACTTCAGAATATTATCATAGACTTGGGGGAGCAGAACCCTAAGATGTTCCCTCTAAAATAAGATAGAATTTAAGAAACTTTTTTTCAATTTTCAGTGGTGAAGTTTTTACAACTTGGGACATGTACTATTCCTTGAAGACTAGATTCACTCAAGGAGAGATGGAAATATAAAAAAATACTTACTTTAATATTACATAATATCCTTTCCATCCCTCTTCTGTATATATGTTCTTAAGAATTGAGGAAACTTTTAAAAGCATCACAGTCTATTAATGCTGTTTATTATTTTTAAAAAAAAAAACTTCTCTAAATATAAAGATACATAAGACACTCAATTATAAAATATAATCCCACAATTATTTTACAATTGTCCTCATAAAGAATTTCTATGTTTTTACTAAAGAGTACAGAATGTTTAAGTTCTCCTCCCTTGCAAGGAAGCTAAATGAAAAATGAGTTATGATTTCTAAGACTAGTCACATAATTCAATGAACACATTTTAATCAAAGTCAAATATATTAATATTTATGGTTTATTCCTATTTTCAAGACACTATAAAATTGATTTTTATTTTGTGAATGTCATGACCTGCAGTAGTAACTTGAATAGATAATATTAGAAGGGTTTTTTTTTTGACATAAGCTTCATAAGGCTGTCCTTTACTTAAGGGAGCATAAAGGTTAAATCAAGAAGACACTTCATCTAACATTCATTAAATTCGTGAAAATTCTTATTTGTAATTTTTCAGAGTTAAAAAAATGCTAATATTTGTTCACTAGTAAAGAATCATAAAACAAAAGGACTAGAAAGAATTCTTTGAAAGATTTCTATTTTTATATGTTACTGAGAAACCTAAAGCTATCTAAATTTTGCTGCATGACCTTAAGTCCATTTTGACAAAATCTTTTCCTCAAGTCTTTCATATATCCTATTGTAAGAAACCAAAGCTTCCTTTAAGGTTAGTCAGCCAGTGCTGCAAAGATAAGGAAGCCATTTCAGGTGTAACTTTCAATAATGTCAAAGAGAGAACATGTTTAAATGAATCTCTTGTTCTGGGGAATTCTGATAGGACTGAATATTTTGCTATCAGTTCTCCTCTCACACATAACCTTTTACCTAGAGTGCACAAACAGTGCTTGCATTAGGATGCCAAATTTACATGGTCCTGATAGCACAACACACATTCAGCGGTTTAGAAACAGCTGCCAGGTCTTGGGAAAGGTTAAGTAACTCCCTCAGAGACCTTTTCTGTCCTCTCTACTAGTAGCCCTCATGCTAATGTCCCAGGATCTCTTCTCTCTCCTCCTCACAGACTGGTCCTTCTACCCTCTTCCCACCTCTTCCCTAAACTTTTTTTTACTACCTGCTTCCTCCACTTCCAACAAGACACAGATGTAAAGGGCTTGCTTTGTGTTCCTTGCTCAGGGCATAAAAATGGCTAATTAGAGCTTTGTTTATACCACAGTATTTAAGAAGAATCCTGTCAATAGTGAAGGTCAGTCATTATCAAGTATTAAAAAAATTTTAGTTGATCATAATAGTACGTTATGAATATACGTGACTTCTTCTTTCTCTAATTCCAAATACAATAAAGCTAAAATGGAGATAATTTACCACAATGTGTTTTGGCCCAAACTAGATTTTACTGACCTGGATTCATAACAGATTTAATATCTCTGATATTGGCTCATCTTTTCCAGACAGGTGATAAGTTCTCATTATGCTTGTCTGTAAACTCAACAAATGCTATCAATTATGGTTTTTAGATCCCTAACACAAACATGACTTTTCTTGTGTGCCCACCTTAAAATATGTGTAATATAAGTGTACTGTATATGCAACCATTTCCTTGGTCGTGGTGATGGTGAGGGGATAAGGATGGAGGCGAGTAAATTGGTGCATAGGAGTTTATGTGGAACTAAATGAATGAAAATAATGAGACATTATAATTCAGGGCACAACAATAGTTGGCTACCCATTTGTAATTTGGTATCATATTGTTGCATACTGCTGGATTTGATATCCCTGAAGATTCTGATTTAACATTTACAAGGAAGCTCCCCAGCATACAAATCTTTAAAGGAGAGATTGTAAGGGAGAGTAAGAGAGAACTGCAACAGGACAAGTTAACTTTCCAAGGATACAAAGGGAGTAATTTTCTATAGATAAGGCATACCTTTATGCACTCTATTGAAAATTAGACACAGAGTTATACATTCATGATACATTTCAGGCTTCTTTAAAGAATTGGTTAGAACCAAGGTGTAAATCATATGCTAGTTTTTGGATTGCTTTATTTAATCCTATATATATATATATATATTATACATATATGTGTGTGTGTGTGTACATATTTAGTTCCATTGTAAAATAGAGATGATTTTCCTTTCACAAGTCTAACTAAATCTTCACATTATGCAAATACACATCTGCTCCAAAAAACAAAGCTAAAGAAACAATCCACATTTACTACAAAACAACAAAGATTTCAAGGATATTGGAGTATAATTTTGTTTTTGCTTTATTTGCTTCAGCTGCATCAGGTCTAATGGTGATATATTTTACTACTGTTCTCATAACAATTAAAATTTTCCTTCAGAGTATATGGACCATAATAAGAGTCAATATATGCTAAATCTCCCTTTTTTATAAGAAGTGCTTAAGGATAGTTACTTTAAGCAAATAAGCCTCTAAGGCAAGCTAATTGCATATATTTTAAATATTAGTAACCTAGGAACATGTTCAAGCTAACACAGGAAACAGTTTGGTTAAACCACTTATATTTTTAATACCAGTAGTTGCTTCCCATCACAGTTGTGACTGGATTCAGTCTATGAAAAGGTAGATTCATTCACAGATATCTTTCACAAAGGAATGGGAGGGAGGTGTATCTAAAAGTGTATTTAAAAGTATCAGAATGGAAACCTCTGAGCATGCTCTGCCTGCTCTCTTGTCTGTTTCTTTTACTTGGATGAAAATCAGAGACTGAGCAATGGAAAGGATTACAGAAATCATCAAATTTAACCCCATGACATTCGGAAGAACTGCTTGTCCTTCCAGCTATTTTCCCCTCCCACAGCCCGGGGGTAGCTTACCTTCCATATTCATTTTTCTTAGCCTTCAATTAAGGAATGTGCTTAACAACAACCACTGGAATCAACCCAACATTTACTGAGCACCAACTATGTTCAAGTCATATATGATGACTGTGCATTGAAATACAACTGGAAGTTACACAAGAAAAAAGTCATAGGAGTCACTGCTTTGGAGCTGGAAGAAACCTTGGAGGCCATACGATTTAATCTCTTTATTTTACATTAGACAAAGGTCTAAGGAGATAATCACTTGCCTGTGGTCACACAGGTTGATAGTTCTAGATGTGGAAGGGACCTCAATGGCCACTTAGAGTTATGCTCTAATTTTACAGATGGATCCTCTTTGCTTATTTTCCTTGAACAGATAAGGGCAAAAATAAAACTGAAAGAAGGAAGAAATCTTAGACTACTTCAATGAAGGCAAGGATCTTATGAGTTCAAATTTCATTGATAAGAAGAAAAATCCTTCGAGGGAGTACTCGGAAAGTGATCGAATGGCTTAGGAAAATAAATTCTCAAAGCTGTGCTGACAAAGTTAATATTTTTCTGAGTTTCTTACCTAAATTTAGAATCCCTGCTTAATCTTGACTGTGAACTCTATTGGAGAACACTATAAACTAACTCCAGAATGGCTTGTATTAGAGATGTTCAAAATCATGGGCTAACTACCCAATTTTGGATCTCTGTCACATTCTATACAGAATGCTTAAAATTATCTTAATAAAAATTAATAATTTTTTTGTCTAACAAGGTCCAGAATTTTCTGTTTTAAATTCTCAATTCTTAGTGTTCAATGAAGATATATTTAATAAAATTGTTATAAAACATTATTATTGGATACTTTAGTCAAGAGAAAAAGTAAAATCTATCTTGGATTACGTTCCTTGGGCTCCAGATTCAGTGATTTTGTCTTAGAGGTAGCAGCTGAGGTGACAGGTAGGGTCAATCATCTATCTCATCCAAGAAAGATTTTCACCATCTTAGAATGTACATGGATGTGTAATACTTAGATAAAATTTGATATAGAAAAATCCATATTAATAAAATAGATGAATAAGGAATTAGTCACATTACAATATTTTCATTTAAAAATAGCATGTTCCAATAATGAATTCAAAATGAGACAAAATCCACACACAACTAATTTTCTGGTAGTGAATCTACCATGAAAAACATGGCACATGAGGTGATGGGAAGGAGCTTCAAAGTCATAAAGCAAAATAGTCAATGACAATAGCAATCTAGTGTTTGACCAACCCAAAGACCCCAGCTTTGGGGATAAGAATTCACTATTTGACAAAAACTGTTAAGAAAATTGGAAACTAGTTTTGCAGAAACTAGGCATAGATCCACACCTAACACTGTATACCAAGATAAGCTCAAAATTGGTTCATGATTTATTATATTATAAAAATTATATTATAAAAAGAAATTAGTAGAACACAGGATAGTTTACCTCTCAGATTTGTGGAAGAGGAAGGAATTTGTGACTAAAGAAGAACTAGAGATCATTATTGATCACAAAATAGATAATTTTGATTATATTAAATGGAATTTCTCTTTGTATCACTTGCTACTGGACTTTGTTGTTAATGTATAAAAATGCTGATGATTTTTGTGGATTTATTTTGTATCCTGAACCTTTGTCTGTTATATCATCTGTAAAAAGTGATAATTTGGTTTCCTCATTATCTAATCTCATTCATTTAATTTGTTTTTCTTCTCTTATTGCTAAAGCTAATGTTTGTAAAACAGTATTGAATAGTAATGATGTTAGTGGGCAACTGTGTTTCACCCCTGATCTTACTGGTAATGCTTTTAGTTTATCGCCATTACATATGATGCTTACTGGTGGTTTTAAATAGATACTACTGATCGTTTTAATGAAAGCTGCATTTGTTACTATTCTAATCTAGTGTTTTCAATAGGGGTGGATGTTGGATTTTGTAAAATGCTTTTTTTTTTTTTTGCATCTACTGAGATAATCATATGATTTTTCTTAGTTTTAATATTGATACTGTCAATTATGCTAATAGTTTTCCTAATATTGAACCAACCCTGTATGTGACTACATTTTTCACACCAGAATTGGGACTGTGCCTTGATATTCCCTTTTCAAAATCATGTTAAAAGTGTGCTTTCTGGTAATTATGACTCTTCTGGAAAGAAATTCTTATATATAATAAGAATAAGCATAAATATAATTCTTAGCACAAGTAAGTGTTTTTAAAAGCAGACTGAATTGCTTTTTTCTGTAGATACTTCCCATCCCTAGAACAATTTAAAAAGACAGAAAGACCTACCCCTGTCTGCAGTGGAGGTCCCACCCTTTATTGGGTAGCAAGTGATACAAAGAGAAATTCCATTTAATAAAATAAAAATTATCTATTTTGTGATGAATAATGATCTCTAGTTCTTCTTTAGTCACAAATTCCTTCCTCTTCCACAAATCTGAGAGGTAAACTATCCTTTGTTCTACTAATTTCTTTTTATAATATAATTCTTTATGTCTAGATCTTGAACCGATTTTGACCTTATCTTGGTATACAGTGTTAGGTGTGGATCTATGCCTAGTTTCTGCAAAACTAGTTTCCAATTTTCTTAGCAGTTTTTGTCAAATAGTGAATTCTTATCCCCAAAGCTGGGGTCTTTGGGTTGGTTAAACACTAGATTGCTATTGTCATTGACTATTTTGTTCTGTGAACCTAAGCTATTCTACTGATCAAGTAGTCTATTTTTTAGCTACTACCAAATGGTTTTGATGATCATTGCTTTATAATATAGTTTTAGATTTAGTACAGCTAGGCCACCTTCAGTTGCTTTTCTCTTCATTAATTCCTTTGAAATTCTTGACCTTTTGTCCTTCCAGATGAATTTTGTTGTTATTTTTTCCTAGTTCAGTAAATTAGTTTTTTGGGAGTTTGATTGGCATAGCACTAAATAAATAAATTAGTTTAGGTAGTATTGTCCTCTTTATTACATTTGCTTTGACCTATCCAAGAGCATTTGATATTTTTCCAGTTGCTTAGATCTGACTTTATTTGTGTGAAAAGTGTTTTGTAGTTTTGCTCATGTAATTCCTGATGCTCCATTAGCAGACAGATTCCCAAATATTTTATGCTATATTGACAGTTATTTTAAATGGAATTTCTCTTTGTATTTCTTGCTGCTGGATTTTGTTAGTAATGTATAAGAAAGCTGATGATTTATGTAGATTTATTTTGTATCCTGCAATTTTGCTAAAGTTGTGGATTATTTCTAATAGTTTTTTAGTTCGTTCTCTAGAGTTCTCTAAGTATACCATCATATCATCGGCAAAGAGTGATAATTTGGTTTCCTTGTTACCTACTCTAATTCCTTTAATCTCTTTTTCTTCTCTTATTGTCAAAGCTAGCATTTCTAATACAATATTGAACAGTAATGGTGATAGTAGGCAACCTTGCTTCACCCCTGATCTTATTGGGAATGGTTCCAGTTTATCCCCATTACATATGATGCTTGCTGATGGTTTTAAACAGATGCTACTGACTGTTTTAAGGAAAAGTTCATTTATTCCTGTACTCTCTAGTGTTTTTAATAGGAATGGGTGTTGGATTTTATCAAATGCTTTTTCTGCTTCTACTGAGATGATCATATGGTTTTTGTTAGTTTGGTTACTGATATAGTCAATTATGCTAATAGTTTTCCTAATATTGAACTAGCCCTACATTCCTGGTATAAATCCTACTTGGTCATGGTGTATTATCCTGGGGATGATTTTCTGTAATCTGCTAATATTTTAAGATTTTTGCATCAATATTCATTAGGGAGATTGGTCTATAATTTTCTTTCTCTATTTTCATTCTACTTGGCTTAGGTATCAGTACCGTGTCTGTGTCATAAAAGGAATTTGGTCAGAGTCCTTCATTCCCTATTTTTTCAAATAGTTTATACAGTATTGGAGTTAATTGTTCTTTCCTAATACTGAAGCAGTCTTGCTTCAGTATTTATATATATAAAATGATTGCACATAAGATTTCTTACCATCTTTGGGGAGGGGAGAAAGAAGGAAGACAGAGAGATTAAAATTTGGAACATAAAGTCTTACAAAAGTGAATGTTAAAAACTGTCTTAAAAATAACTGGAAAATTAAATACCATTAAAAATCAATTCATTTGTGAAAGCATCTGGTCCTGAGGTTTTTTTTTTCCCCAAAGGAATCTTAATTAAAGCTTTTTCAATTTGTTTTTTTTTTTCTAAGACAGGATTATTTAAGTATTCTATTTCCTATTCTTTTACTCTGGACAATTAATATTTTATAAGTATTTATCTACCTCAATTAGATTGTTAGTCTTCTTGGTATATAACTGGACAAGATAGCTGCTAATTGCTTTAATTATATCTTCATTGGTTATATATTCACTCTTTTCATTGTTGATATTGATCTTTATTTTAAAAATCAAATTAACTAAGGTTTTATGTTTTTTTAATAAAAACAGATTCTGTTTTTATTTAGTAGTTTGATTTTTTATTTGTTAATATTTTTAACTTCCAATTTAATTAATTGCTCCTTTGATTTTTCAAGATTTCTATTTTGTTTTTAATTGTTTTTTTTCTAGATTTTATTAAGTGAATACCCAATCCATTCATCAGAATTCTCTCTCTCTTATCTATGTAAGCAATTAGAAATATTAATTAAGTGCTACTTAGGCTACATCCCTCAAAGACTGGTGTCTTGTGCCACTGTTGTCATTCATTATCTTTCATGAAATTATGGACTATTTTTTTTTAGTTTGTACTTTGACCTATTCATTGTTTTGAACTAAGTTATTTAATATTCATTTAATTTCCAATCTTTGCTTCAAAGATCCTGTATTTTTTTTATTCCTATATTGCTTAATGGCTTATAGAACATTTTATGTAAGTAATCCTATTTTTTCTTCGTGGTAACTTCATAACAGAGGAAGGACAGGCATTGAGTATCCATTTTACACACAAGGCAAAAAATGAGCAATAGACAATTCTACCACCATTCAATCTATGCACAATCTATGTACAATCCTGTTAAACAAATTTCCATATTAATCATGTTGTGAAAGAAGACTCAGAACAAAAGGGAAAGATCATGATAATAAAAAAAAACAAAACAAAACAAAAACAAAAACAAAGTGAAAATAATATGCTATCATCCATATTCAGACTTCATATTCTTTTTCTAGATGTAGTCAAGATTTTCCATCATGAGTCCCTTGGAGTTGTCTTGCATCATTGCACTGCTAAAAAGAGGTAGACCCCATATGATATCTCTGCACTTTTTTCCCCTTTATCACAGCTTTCAGGTAGTCTGATAATTGAAATTATTTTTTTTGAAACTAATTTCTCCATCAATTGTTTTCTATGAGGTGTATCATATTTTCTTCTACATTTTCATTCTTTTTTTTATGTTTTATTGTTCCTTGATGTCTCATGGATTTACTACTTTTCACTTGCCTGATTAAAAGTTTTAAGAAATTATTTTTTCTTCAGTGAGATTTTGTACTTCTTTTATTTTTTAGGTAATTCTGTTTTTTAAGTGTTATTTTCTTGAGTATATTTGCTATTTTGTAAGCTGTTAATTATCTTTCATAATTTTCTTCCATTATTCTCATTTCTTTTTTCAATTTTACATTTATCACACATATTTGGTTTTTTTAAATAATTTTTGATTTTTTTTTTAGTTCTTTTTTTTAGTTCTTCTAGGATTCTTATTGAACTTGTATGCAATATGCATTTTTTGAGGCTTTACTTGTAGATATTTTCATGTTGCCATTTCTTCTGAGTTTATGCTTTGATCTTTGCTATTACCATAGTAACATTATATGATCAGGTATTTTTACTATTGTGTGCTTATTTTTTCCAGTCTATTTCTTGACTTTGGAATTTATATCAGAGATGGGCTCTGTTCACCTGAGCTTCAGGGTTACTGTCCCAAGCCTTATGTTTTTCTGCTCTGCTATTTTCACAGCTAGTTCTGGAGGCCAGTAATTTTTTGTTTGTTTGTTTCCTAGGTGCTATGAACTGGAGAGAGATATGGTTAGTAGTCTCCTGGTCTGTGCCTTTATCCTTAGCCATTTAGTTGCCCTGCTCCCATGAAACCACAAAAAACTAATACTCTTCTGCCTGCTGGAACTATGACCAGAAACTGGGTAATAAGAAATGAAACTGCCAAACAGTGCCAGCACTGGGGTCCCTGGCAATTTTTTCATGATCAGTCATCCAATCGTCTTATCATTTGTGTGTGGTGAAAGCTTTCAGAAATGCCATTGCTGCCAAGGCCCATGGCTTGTGTTGCCATAACATTGTGTTGTTAGTCAATACACACTTCAACGTCATAGACCTGATCTTCTAAGTTGTTTGGGCTGGGAAATGTCTCATCCTAAAATTTCATTGGCTATGCCATGCAATAATTCAATTTGATACATTATTTTAAAGTTGCTTGGAGGGAATGTTGGGTAAGTTCAACTGGAATACTACTCCTACTTTGCCATCTTGATTCTACTTCTATTTAATATCTTCTTTAATAACTCTGAAAGCTCATAACTTTTTCCACTTGATGGAAGACTAAGAGCAGAAATTAATAGAGATAATCTAGTAGCCCATTATTTCCCAAGTGAAAGGAGAAGAAACTTTAAGAAAAATGGCATTGAAAATAACTGCATTAACTTCACATGTGTCTTGAAGGGAGAGAATCTAAGACTCAAAGTTTTAAAAACAGATGTTAAAAATTGTTTTATATCTAATTAGGGGGAAATAAAATATTAAATAAAAAAAGAAGAGAAGTGCATTGATGAGGCTGGATCAGTTGAAATAATAGTTCAAGGATTAGAAGCTGCACACATTTTTCTTCAATGAGATAGACAGGACTATGCCCAAGCTCTTCCTGGCTTCCTTCCGATCAACACCAGATCAAGTCTCTGAACAGATTTTAGAGTAACGAAACCCACAAATATTTGGAGTATAACAAATTTCCAGCAGAAGTTACCTTGGAAGGACTTCAGAAAAGGTCTGTCTCAATTGGGCAGGGGGTAATGCAGCCAAGCACAAATGCAGCACACACCTGGGAGGCTCCACACAAAGAATCTAATGGCAAGCTCTTAGCCAAAACACAGTAGCATTGGTTTCTCTACCCTGGTTCAGAAGTAAGTGGAACAGCAGACGAGCAGCTATAGTCAATACAACTACAAAAGGAAAACAATGAGCCACTGAACTGCAGCATAATAGGCAAGACTTGGCCAGGCCCACCCAGCAAGGGAGGAACCTGCAGCACCACCAATGCCAGAGCAACATTAAATCCCCATCACTCTAGAAAAAGCCCAAGACAATCTCTCCTGTGCTCTAGGAACAGAAGTCAACCTTTAAAAATGAGCAAAAATTTGAAAAGAGTTCTGATCATAGATAGCTTGAAAGGCTCTCTTGGAAGAATTCAAGAAGGATGTCTAAGAGAGAAGAAAAATGGAGAAAGGAAATGAGAGCTTTGCAGGAGAGTTTGGAAAAGTAAACATAAATTGTCAGGGAAAAAAAAAAACGAACAACTTCTTAAAAAATACATTTGATGAAATGGAAAAAATATATATATACCGAAGAAAACCACTTCTCCAAAAAAAGATTTGGTAAAATGGAAAAAGAGAACAACTTGAAAAATAGAATTGATGAAATAAAAAAGAGAACAACTCCTTAAAAAACAGAATTAGTGAAATAAAAAAAACCCAATGAACAAAACAAGTCCTTTAAAAGTATAATAGGACAAATGCAAAAGAATTTTATACAAAACAATTAACTAAAAATTAGAATTGGACAAATGGAAGTGAATGACTCAATGAGACATCAAGAATCACTCAACACCAAAAAGAAAATGTAAAACACTTCATTGTAAAAAAACAACTTACCTGGAAAATAGATCCAGGAGAAACAATCTAACAATTACTAGACTACCTGAAAAGTACAATGGAAAAAAAAAAAGCTTAGACAACTTTTTTTCAGGAAATCATCAAGGAAAACCACCCTGATATCCTAGAACTAGAGGATAAAATATCCATTGAAAGAATCCATCAATAACCTTCTGAAAGAGACCCAAAAATGAAAACTCGAAGGAATATTGTTGCTTTATTCCAGAATTATCAAATCAAGGAGAAAATACTGCAAGCAGCCAGAAAGAAACATTTCAAATATCGAAGAGTCACAGTCAGGATTACCCAGGACCTACAAGCTTCCACTTTAAAGGATTGAAGGTCCTGGAATATAATATTCCAGAGGGCAAAGGAGCTTTGAATATGGCTGAGATTCAACTACCCAGTGAAACTAAGCATTATCTTTCACAGAAAAGGATGGTCATTCAATCAAACAGAGGATTTTCAAATATTCTGATGAAAAAACCAGAAATGAATAGAAAATTTGTTCTTCAACTACAGAACTCAAGAGAAGCATAAGAAGGTAAAAAGGGAAGAGGAAAAAACTGGTTTTTTAAAGGTTAAAATGTTTACATCTCTACATGGGAAGATGACATGTATAACTCTAGCAAACTATCTTTGTTAGGGGTATACTTAGAAAGTGTAGGTATAATTTGATGGAATAATATTGTGATGATATAAAAAAGAAACTAGGGGTGGAAAAGAGATTGTACTGGAAGAAGATAAAAGGGATAGTAATTAAAATGGGCTAAATTATAACATATGAGGAGGCCAAAAAAGACCTACAACAAACAATTGAGGGAAGGAAGGAAGATGAGTATTGTTTAATCTCACTGGATTTGGCTCAAAGAGGGAGTATCATACTGATTTTGTTTGATACAAAAACTTGTTTTACCCTATAGAGAAGTAGGAGGGGAAAGGGGAAAGGAAAGAGGGAAGGTTATAGAAGGAAGAAAAGAAGTAGAAGGGGAAAGAGGTAAGAAACACGGATGGGACTGGAAAAAGGGAGGGCAGATTAAAGGAGGTAATAGTTAGAAGTAAAACAATGATGAGGAGGAAAAGGGAAAGGAGAGAGAAAAGTATAACTTAGGAAAAATAGGATGGTGGGAAATACAGAGTAAAATTAAATGGCATTATCTGTGCCTCATCAGTGTCATACTTTTAGCTCACTGTACAACTGATTACAGAGGCAGCCCAGAAACTCAGAATTCCTTTTAAATAGAATGCTAGGGACTCTTTTTTTTTTAAGTGTCTTGATTCATTAATATTTTTATCAATAGCTGAAATAGTCATTCTAATATTAGGACCTTCATTTTAGAATCAATCTACCAAAACAATTTCTCTAATTTCTATATAGTTATGAAATACAGAAAATACACAGAATTAAGACTTTTGGGGAGGCCACTTTTTTCCAGATTTATATGAATCTAAAATTTCATTCTTAATTTTGTTGAACTGTATGAGGTGATTTTTGATTCATAAGCACACTAGTATTACCATTGAAGGAAGATCTCTTTTCCTATTTCACAGTTGCAGGTTTTTACTTTCCAATTTATCAAACTGATCGATTATTTAATAACCATCTGAGAGAAGGGCAGTTAGAAGATGATCCGGTGGATGAGTGCCACGCATAGAGTCAGGAAGACTCATATTCCTGAGTTGTTTGGCCTCAGACAACTTACTAGATGTGTGACCCTGGGCAAGTCATTTAACTTTATTTGCCTCAGTTTCCTCATCTGTAAAATGAACTGAAAAATAAAATGGCAAACAATTCTAATATTTTCTCCAAGAAAACTCCAAATGGGTCATAGAAAAAAAAAACAAACAAAAATGAACAATAACAACAAATTTGCAGAGAGCACCATCATATTCTGTACAACCTTTAAAAAGAAGCTTAAGTTTTTAGCCTAGATATTGAATGTCATATCATTTCCAACTTAGAACTGACCTCTCCAAGCACAATATATAAACTTGCTAATCAGCAGCTGTCTGATTTGTCACTTCCTTGTTTCATCCTTGTTAATTATTACCACCTGTCTTTCTTTTGGGCTAGTCATAATGATTCTACATTGGGTTTCTCACTATCATCCATCTCCCTTATATTCTGCTACGGATTCTTTGAACCTCTGATGTTCAGCTACCCACTAACCTGAATCACTTAGCTAGTATTTTCTTGATATCCCACACTTGTGGAAACTCAGCCAGGGAAAAACTCTTTTTCTTCAGGTATTTAATTAGTTGGCATTCCAGACCCTGGATAACCTCCCCCTGAGTCACAGCATTCTGAATTCCTCCCACCATATAATCTTGGCCATCTGCCCATATGCCAAGAAAAAGACCCAGTGGCAGCACAATGACAATTAAATGAACAAATACACATGGTGGAAAGAAAGAATTATAAAATACAATCGTTGCCTCACCAGGAGGAATTTGTCCCTGTCTGTATTATTTCTTATTCTAAGTCAAACTGACATTAGGTATTTCCAAAAGATACTCACCTTTCTTCTTTTGAGTAGCGAAAAGTACGAATTAAACTTCGATAAGCATGTTTTTAAGATAACTTATGATGTGAGATGTCTTCATTTAAGTTAAAACCATAGGTAGTCCCTGAATTTGTAAATTTGCAAATTCTATTTGGAGATAACTGTGCTGCAGAAAATTAGCTCTCAAGATGTCTAAAAGAAGAGATGATACCTAATGCTTGTGGGTGGGATGAAGGTGTTACCTCACACTGCCTGCCAACAATCAATATTAAATAATACTCACCATCATCTTCTCATCATCATCATCTCCTTGGTAGTCTGGTGAAGTTTTTGCACTCTCTTCTCAGAATGTTTTAGATGGCATATATATTGGAGGTATATATATATATATATATATATATATATATATATATATATGTATGGATAAAAAGGAAACCATTTATTTTCTAATATAGTTTGTAAAATATTAAAGAAAAAATTAAGTTCACAGACTCTAGGCTATGAACCTTTATTCTCTGGTAATTTAGAACAAAGTGCTAAAGACGTGGAGCTAGGGAGAGGAGGGTCCAGATCTGTGTGTCAACCCACTGTAGCTAGTTGCTGCTGCTTCCTGCAGCTTTGATGGTCTCTCCTAAGGGTTTCAGACTACCCTAGCATTATGTCCGAGCTAGCTCTCTGAAAGGCCTCAGGATCAGTCACAGTCAAAATCAGTCAAAGTCCTTGGTCTTTAGGAGGAGAAGTGAAGGAGGCAGTTAAGCTGCCACTTGGCTCGTTAGAGATGAATCCTGGACTCTGGAGTTCAGAACCTGAAGTCTCTCTCCTACTCGTCCTGTGGCAGATCAACTCTGACCTCTCTCCCCCCTCAGTCTTCCAATCCTTGTCTATGATTACCTCACCACCACACATTCATCAAGTGCCAATCATGAGGAGAGCCATCACATCACCATCTAAATATCTATCTATCTAAAACCATTATCTCACATCCAGTAGATAATTAGCTTTAAGTGTTCTGCTGTCTCAGATTCAAGTACACATTTTCAGAGTTTCAGCCCTCTAAACCCTAGGGCTTTGGAGAAGGGAACAGGAATTTTCTCTTGCTACCTCCAAAATATTTTGGCCTAAATATTTTCTAAGGAATCAACATTGTAGGCTACCGAAAATGCAACATAGAGATGTGATAAGCAGAAAAAAGTTTGCAGCATATTACTGATGACCAACTCAAAAAACAACATGAAAGAACAGATAAATGATCAGAAAATAAAGTGAATTATACAAGATAGAAAGATGACCAATGGATAGCCCACATGCTGCCTTGTTAACACATCATATCAAGAACCCTGGAAGCAGGGTCCTAGCTTACTACCTCCATCCTCACCTGTGGAGGACTTTATGAATATTGGTAGACTTTTGTTCAGTATATATGTATTACATATTAAATGACTACATGATCTTTGAGGTCCTTTCCAATTCCACATTAATGATTCTATAATCTCATTTCAATTTTCCGAATATAATTTGAGATTTTTCTCTATTATTCTTAACACCAAGACTTGAATAGTACTTCATCCCCAATGAATCTTTTCAAATGTATATTTTAATCACATCCCCAATCCCCCTCAAATGTGTCACCTCTGTCACTTTGACCTTTTTTTTTGAAAAATTTTTATTTTCCTTTATTGGTGCCTCTGGGTCTGCAAGAAAAGTGTCCAAAAGACTCTCTTATGCTTTATTAATTATAAAATAAAAAGCTTTGCAGTCTCCAGACCCTGCCTACTGCCAATCCACTTCCTCCTCCCTTCACCAGAGACTGCCAGAAAATTTTCTATGTGTTGTTCCCACCATTTACCATTTATGTCTATTATTGTCTTAATAGTATATATAAAATTTGTTTCTTTCCATCCCTTCTGTACAAGGAAGGTGAGACAGGAAACATATCTTCCTAAAATCTTAAACTAAAATCCTATTATGTGCTTCTGGTTCTGTAGTTGATATATGATATTTATGGCTCTACAATGATGAGAATCACAAATCTCCAATTACCTGTTCTGGACAAAGTCCTTCATGGATATATAGGAAGGTCAGGGAATGGACTTGCCTTTCACCTTAGGGACACCAATCTTTAATAACACTTTCCTCTCCTGTCTTTCAGGTTTCTTAGTCATTAGATAAAACTAAACCTCAGTCCTTTAAAGATAAGGGTATTATTATCATTAGAGAAATCTTTTAGAGTTGTAATTATGATGGTCTCTGACCCTTCACATTAGAATATACTGTGCATATGAAGTGACAGCCTAATTTGGTTGGAGCAAGGCTCTGTGTAAGCTAATTACATGTGGTAATTTTGTCTGAAAGGAGACTGACTTGAAAGCGAATCCAATTTAACGGTGAGGAGATTGTTATAAGAAACATTTCATTGTGAGCTTGGAAGTCCCTTAAAGTGCTAATTTTTCACTTGAATAATCATATTGCCATAGTGAGGGTTTTTCAAATTACTTAATATTTGTGAGATATTATTGGACCTAAGGGGAAAAAGCAAGACAAATAGTGAGGATTTCTGATTTTATAGAAACAATTTGGGGTTCTGATTATTATTATTCACATATATTAAAATTAAACTCTATATTCTTCATCCTGTTTGTTCTCAAGATATGGTGGGCCATGTTACTTCATTAAAAATAATTCTAATTTCTTGATTTCATATTTAACTCAGAAGGAGTACAGGTTGTCTAGTTTATCAGTTGCTTTCTTAGGAATTTTAATAACAATTATTTTTTTGGAAAGCATTACATGAAGCTATTGAATGGCAAGGTAAAATATGGAAAATGCAAAAGGCATGCTTTAAGGACCAGATTATTTTTTTTTTCATTAAACATGCAATTCTTCTATACATATTTCTGCATTTATCATGCTGCACAAGAAAAATCAGATCATTATTTAACATATATTGGACTACTTGCTGTCTAGGGGAGGAGAAAAATTAGGAACACATGGTTTTGCAGGGGTGAATGGTGAAAACTATGCATATATTTTGAAAATAAAAAGCTTTAAAAAATCAGATCAAAAAAGGAAAAAAAATGAGAATGAAAGAATCAAAGAAAACAAATAGCAACAAAAAAGATGAAAATACTATGTTGTGATCCACACTCAGTCCCCACAGTCCTGTTTCCTAGATGCAGATGGCTCTATCATAAGTCTGTTGGAACTGGCTGAATCACTTCACTGTTGAAAAGAGCATGCCCATCACAAGTTGATCAATCACATAATCTTGTTCCTATGTACAATGATCTCCTGGTTCTATTCAGTTCACTCAGTATCAGTTCCTGTAAGTCTCTCCAGGCTTCTCTGAAATCACCCTGTTGATCATTTCTTACAAAACAATAATATTTCATAACATTCATATACCATTACTTATTCAGCCATTCTCCAAGTGATGGGCATCCACTCAGTTTCTAGTAAAAGGACCAAATTTTTAATCTGTGATTTGTGACTCCATATGGGATCTTATAACAAATGTGGACATAAAAAAATTATGATTTATTATCAGTAAATGTTTCATTTGTATGCCTATTTCATATGCCTATATCCCTGGGGTCACATAATAGTTTTTTGAATGAAAAGAAGTCATGAGTTGAAAAAATTTAAGAAGAATTTGAAAAAAGGAAAGAGCAGATCTCTATCTTGACACTATACCTCTTGCCTCGCCACAGCCTCAGGACAACACAGATAAAATGAGTATTATCAAATGCAAGTCTTGATAATGAGATAGATAGAGGGGGAGGAAGAAAGAGAGGGTAAGAGAAAGGGGAAGAGGGGAGGAGGGAGAGAGACAATAAAAAATAGAGAGCCCTTTTCTTAAAGACACAACTATAAATTATTTGTTTGCTCTTCTTGCCCTCAGGGAATTTATAGAGTGAAACTGGCTGGAAAATGCCCTGGAGGCATCTCACATGAATAAGATAAAGGCTTATTTCTCAAATGAAGGGATTCAGGGGTGGAGTTCAAATTTGTGATAGTAGGACAATGATTCAGCAGGATGCAGAGACAGGCAGGAATTAGTAAATGGTTACAGACAAGATTAGATGAAAGGTCATCTATCAAAGCCTGGGCATTCCAGAGGAAAAGTAGAAGATCACCTCACAAAGTTTAGTAGATGTTAGAAATGAAACATGAACTCAGGTTTTTCGACTCCACATGTTGTAGTACATCACCTTGCCTCACCATTCATGAATTTGTCATTTACACCCCTGGCCAAAACATGCTTCTATGTCTTTAGGTTTTACTTTATAGCTCATGCCCATATGTAGATTAGTCATCTTCAAGGTTTGAAGAGAATGAAAAGGTGCTAAGTGAAGAAAGTTCTCCACAGTAATTAGCCAAAATAACTATTACCAAAAATAACATAAATGTGGATTTTTTCAGAGAGACAGTGTATCAGAGAGGCAGTTTCACAGTGAATCAGTACCTGGTATTTGTCCTTTTGCCATGGCCAAGTCATTGCCATCTATATTCAAAATAAATTTCTGTTCTCCTCCTTTATGCAAAATAAAGAGACTCAAAAACAATTTTACAATATTCAGTTTTTGGGGAGGAAAAAGTGCTTTTAAAACATATGGAAATGGATTTTACGTGTAAATAAGAGGAGAACGAGGAAGAAAAGGATAAACAAGAGGAATTGGAGGAAGGAGAAGGAGTCGTCAAACGAGGTCAAGAAGAATCCTAAATAGTAACAAAAAGTCAGATGGTTGGAAAATGTGGCTTAGGAGAGAAAGGGGAAGAAAAATGACAATTGAACATTTGGAAATAAGTAAACAACATGAAGAGCTTAGGAGCAATTGGGGTTAAGTGACTTGTCCAGGGTCACAGAGCTAGGAAGTGATAAGTATCTGAAGCCTGGTTTGCACTCAAGTTCTCCTGACTTTTCAGAGCCAGAGCTCTATCCACTGTGCCATCTAGCTGCTTATACAGCTAGGAGCAGTAGTGTTTATAAACAGGTAGCATTTTTTTAAAAGTCACTACTACACACTGAAGGTAAGAACACTAAAAGAGAAAGAAGATTCTTCTCTCTCCTCTCCCCCTCTTCTCTCTCTTTCTCCTTCCCCACTCCGCCCATTCTGTCTCTCTTTTGTCTCTCTCCCTCCCTCCCTCACCCTTGTTTCTCTGTCTCTCTGTCATCTAGGGAAATCAGGTGGTACTCCTTCCTTTCCCCTCCCTTGTTCAGACAACAGCCACCTTCACATTGGGAATTCCATATAAAGTAACTCTATTTTTGTGTAAGGACTGGGCAAGAGACATTTCCTTGTTCAGGGCTAGAATGTGAGACCACCTACTCTGACCAACCAGAGCAGAGGTCCAGCCCTTGGGGTGTTTCTTAGACTTGTTTATGTCAGGATATATAACTCTCTGCCTGCCTTCTGTATCCCTCCTCTTGCTACTGCAAGTCTGCCCTGGTGATGAGACACACCCAATTCTCCTGATACTTAATCAAATAAATGCTCCTGTTTTCTAACTTGAGAAACTTCAGCCTTCAGTTGAGTCAGTGATCTTTTGACCCACACACTGATAAAATGAACCATTAATCCTCCCATGAATCAACATCTAGTACAGATAATTTCATTATTATTTAGAAATTTAAAAAAAAAAAACTGATAAAATTCTGAAACCCAATGAACGTGCACCATGAATTTTATTGACTTAGCAGCAAAGTTCTGAGACAGGAAACTGAGTTTGACATTAGGAAATAAGAATGGGAAAAAACTTCCAGATTTTATAGAATCCTCATGCTTGCACATCATAAATAGCTGATTTTTTTCAACACATCTGAATGCTGATGCATGTGGTGAGCCCTAAGTGACCCCCCCACACACACACACACAATCTTAACAGTAAAAAAAAAGTTGATTTATGCAGAGGGAGACATTTCAGAATCCACTTTTTGTCAGTGTAATCAGATTACTTAAGGTTTAGAAGTACAGGTTAAACCTAACACTAAATTAGAAGACAAGATAAATATGGAAGAACATCATTCAGTTATGACACTTATAACACAAGGTGTTGACAGTGAAAGATGGGAAATGGATAAAAGGCAAGACACTTGCTCTAAGTAAAACCATTCCAAAAGATACTATATTATCCCTACAACAAGATCATAAGTGTGTGGTATACTTCAGGAAGCAAACATTTGACCTTCTTGGGAAGCAGAGAAATGTTACAGCCAAAGACAATGCCAGTTTGAAGTATAAACTCATTTGCAAAGCATGAAGCATGAAAATAAAAGAATATTACAAATGGTATTGATTCATAAAATAATAAGCAGTCGAAATGAGAATGAGCTTACAACTGTAATAGGGTAGACTTCCCGTAATTCCTATAGTTATCTAGTTGTTGTTTATTTATTTCAATCATGTCTTGTGACCCCCTGTGAAGTTTTCTTGGTAGTGACTCAGGAATGGTTGGCCATCTCATTTACAAATGAGGAACTGAGGCAAACAGGATTAACATAGCTAGTATATTTCTGAGGCCAGATTTGAGCTCAGGAACTCAGGTCTGCTACTCTATCCACTGAGAAACCTAGCCAGGCTCTACTTATGCAGTCTAACCATCCATTACAATGGAATTGTCTTACAACATCCACAATGCAGCACTTCAATACCTTATATGCTATATGAAGAGGTATAAATGGTACTAATAAAGCCCAAAAGAACAACTGACTCAGACCAAATATAACAGAAAAAAAGCTATTTTGGAGGTAATATAATACTGAAGTCATTTGGGATTTGGTTTCCAAGGAATGTCTGCTACCAATGCCTCAAAAGCAATTGAGTACGAATCAGTAACTACTAACTTATATGCCTTTTTTCATTTCAATGAAATATTTATTAGATAGGTTAATGGCTGCAATCGATTCAATAAACATGCAATTTAATAAACTATTAATAAGTACCTACTATGTTGCAAGCAAGATGGAAGTCAAGAAGACTCAAATCTAGTCTATAACACTTAGTAGCTATGTGAACCTGGGCAAATTTCTTAACCCTGTTTGCCTCAGTTTCCTTTTTTTTTTTTTATTTAATAGCCTTTAATTTACAGGATATATACATGGGTAACTTTACAGCATTAACAATTGCCAAACCTCTTGTTCCAATTTTTCACCTCTTACCCACCCCTCCCCTAAATGGCAGGATGACCAGTAGATGTTAAATATATTAAAATATAACTTAGATACACAATAAGTATACATGACCAAAACATTATTTTGCTGTACAAAAAGAATCAGACTCTGAATTATTGTACAATTAGCTTGTGAAGGAAATCAAAGATGCAGGTGTGTATAAATATAGGGACTGGGAATTCAATGTAATGGTTTTTAGTCATCTCCCAGAGTTCTTTTTCTGGGTATAGTTAGTTCAGTTCATTACTGCTCCATTAGAAATGATTTGGTTGATCTTGTTGCTGAGGATGGCCTGATCCATCAGGACTAGTCATCATCTAGTATTGTTGTTGAAGTATATAATGATCTCCTGGTCCTGCTCATTTCACTCAGCATCAGTTCCTGTAAGTCTCTCCAGGCCTTTCTGAAATCATCCTGTTGGTCATTTCTTACAGAACAGTAATATTCCATAATTTTCATATACCACAATTTATTCAGCCATTCTCCAACTGATGGACATCCATTCAGTTTCCAGTTTCTAGCCACTATAAAAAGGGCTGCCACAAACATTCGTGCACATACAGGTCCCTTTCCCTTCTTTATAATCTCTTTGGGATATAATCCCAGTAGTAACACTGCTGGATCAAAGGGTATGCACAGTTTGATAACTTTTTGAGCATAGTTCCAAACTACTCTCCAAAATGGTTGGATTCGTTCACAACTCCACCAACAATGAATCAATGTCCCAGTTTTCCCACATCCCCTCCAACAATCATCATTATTTTTTCCTGTCATCTTAGCCAATCTGACAGGTGTGTAGTGGTATCTTAGAGTTGTCTTAATTTGCATTTCTCTGATTAATAATGACTTGGAGCATCTTTTCATATGACTAGAAATAGTTTCAATTTCTTCATCTGAGAATTGTCTGTTCATATCCTTTGACCATTTTTCAATTGGAGAATGGCTTGATTTTTTATAAATTAGAGTTAATTCTCTATATATTTTGGAAATGTGCCTCAGTTTCCTTAACTGTAAAATGAGCGAGGGAAGGAAATGGTAAACCATTTCAGTATTTCTGCTCAAAAAAAAAACTCCAAAAAGGTGTCACAAAAAGTCAGACATGACAATAAAAGGACAGAAATATTGTCAGAAACTGAGACTTCAATGACAAAAATGATACAAGCCCCAGTACTCAAGAGGCTTACGTTATGCTGATCTGAGAAGAATATGACACGAAGAAAAGTATAATACAAGTTAGGTAATGATGTGCTAGGAACATCTGAAATGGGGGAAAAGAACACTTTCAAATAAAGGACACCCTTCATAGAGAAGGGTGGACCTCAACTAAGCTTTGAGTAAAGAGAAAGATTCTGAAAGGTGGATGTTTATTTAGCATTAAAAGCAAGCAATTTGCAAATATTATCTCATTTGATTTTCACAAACGCTCTAAGGTGGAGACTACTATTTTCATTTTACAGATAAGGAAAAAGGCTGAGAATGGTTAAGCAACTTGCCTAGGATCACACAAATAATAAGGGTCTAATGCAGGAAGGAACTCCAAGTTTAGTACTTTATTTACTGTTCCACAGACATGGGGGATGGCCTATAAAATGTGTGGTGGTAGGAAATAGCCCCCTGGGTTTGAGGAATAGCTAATAGTGCAGTCTGGTTGGACTTTATGGTATTTGAAAGACTTGTCATCTAGATCTTCCTTGAGGATATCAGAGGTAAGCTTAATGAAAATTTGAAAAGGGAACAAAAAGGTTTTCATAAACAATTTTCAATATTAAAACATCATTATAGTCTATGTGGCCTATTGTAATAAAGAAAATCTGGTATTCCACCTAGTAGAATAAAGAAAACAAGTCTCATTTACAATACATTCTAGCTGTGTGACCCTAGCAACTTAGTTTTACAGTGTCCCTAAACAGCTGCCAAATATATATATATATTACAGAGGAATAAATTACAGAGGAAGTACCAACATGCATTAAGAGGGAGTTTCCTCATTGGGAGCTCTCTACAATAGGGAAAGCACAGATCCAGTACCCCCCAAAATGAACCTCTTTATAACTAACTAAAGAGGTATAGAGAATATAAGATCTTGCTGTACCTAATATCAAAAACAATTAGTGGAATAAGCTACAACCTTAAAGGTTTTCCTCTAATATGTTGTCTCTCACGTATATATGTAAATCCTGAAAGATGGAGTGAGACAGAGAACTATTCTCTGATTACCTATGTTGAGTGAGCAATAAAACATAGACACATTCTGAACAAAGGTAATACCAAAGGTTTTTGCCGATGTTATTATGTATTATGGCCTGTGGAAAATCCAAATAGAAGAGAAATTCCCCATATATGGTGAAGTCCTCTGGATGTCCCTATTCATAACTCTCATGGTCTTGATTACAAAGTGCTCTGTGCTGGCAGAATATGTGCAGTGAGACTGACTGCCATTCAAAACAAGGATTAAAACTGTGTAGTATCCAGATTACTTCATGCAGTCCACTGGAGTAGTCTATGAAGATATTCATCTGGGATAGACAATGAAGGAAGAGAATGAGCTGGGAGCAGAGCTGAATAGGAGGAAGAGTGGGTTGAATTCACTGCACTTTCAATGATCTGAAGCTATTCCTCGACTCTTCTTCTGCCCCCAACAAAAAGCCAATTTCTCTAACAACAGTAGTCTCAAAGTGATTCTCTATAGCTGTAAATCATGAGATATCATAATCTTCAAAGAATTAAAACTGTGGGTGGTCTAAAGGGCAATGGAGAGACACAGAATGTTTAAGTGACCTGCATGCAGGATGGACCTTTATGACTGTAAAAGTAGTTTGGTCATGTAGTTGGAGTAAGAGAAATAAAAGAGAACCTGAATGTTGTACTGATATACAGAGGATGTTAAAAAGTCCAGAGAAAGGCCCTCATGCCCAAGAATTTTACATGAGGAACAGGACTGCATGGCTCTTGATATGCTCTAGTGTTGGGGAACACTTACATGGATGAGATTTCAAATTCTTGTAAATAGATTTCATTTAGTGTATTATGCCATAACATAATAGTAAATTTTAGTGTGCATAATATATGTTCTTTTGTCTTGACTTCTTCTACAACTAGTGATCTGATAAGAAGGGATTGATGAAGGATCAGGGGAAAAACATGAGAAACATCGACTTTTAATTTTAAAAAGGGAATCATTTGACAAAATGATTAATTCTGATTTGCAAACATTTGCAGAATAAAAATAGAGGTACCTCATTAGGATCAGTTACAATTTGTGCATCTATTTCCATGTAATCCCTCTTCTGTCACATTCACAGCTAGCAGCTCATTTGATATGACTATTATTATACAGTGCACATGACCTCCCTTTACTAAAGAGCTCCTCAAATGAAAGAAGCGAAAATTTTCAGACAATTAGAAGAATATATTTTATAGGTTCCTCATGTAGAATTGTGAAAATGAGGAATTAGTCCCTAATTTAAATGATAAAAATTAGGCCATATGATTATACATACTTTTTATCAGTTTTCTATGTTTCTTGGTATCACTTCTCAGGTCCTTGCAAGTACTTCTCTCCCTACTCAGCACTTAATTTCCAAATCTGACTCTCTAATTAACGGAACTTTAAAAAGACATAGAATTATAGACTTAGAGTTGGAGAAAACTTGGACCTTCAGCCCAGCTCCCTCCTTTTATAGGGGTGCTGGTGGAGGAGATGAATCAAGGTCACATAGTGCCAAGTTCACATGTCCAGTCGAGTCCTCTGACTCCCAATCATTCTCAATCCCACCTTCTTTCTACTTTACCTCATAGGGTTTTACACATTTTTAAGTCCAAGAAAAAATAATTTATTCAAGTAACAGTCTAAAAACATTCTGGAACAGGCCTGATAAGAACACATTTATGTAGAATTGATTTTCTTATGGTTTAGTAATTTTTTCCCTCAGTTAACAGGCAACAAGCATCTATTAAATGACTATGCTAAGCAATAGGGAAACAAAGGTGAAAACACAGTCCCCGCTCTCAAAGAGATTATATTCTGATTTTTCTGAATAAAATTTCATTTAATCCACTGCTTATTGTAATGTTCTGTGGATATGCTTGGAAAATGAAAAAAATCACACCTATCACCCAAGCAGAACACCTGCTAGAACACCTAAAGTACAAGAGGGACTATACTGTCCTAGGGTCAAAGAAAGGGAGCCAAGATCACAGAAGAAATGGTGGTGGTAACTCATTCTTCATCAAAGTAGGACTGGTGGTGAGCATAAGTTCAGTGCGCCCTTAGAAACCTAATGTTCACACATTTAGTAACTCAGATGCTCAGTCTTTAGACTCCCCTGCCACATATATCTCTAACACTGGGATCAGTGTTTGGAGTGAAATGCTAAGGAAACTGAAGCTGACAACCTCCTACTGAAACTATGTTTAGTAATCACTACATTGCAGAAGGTGAAAACCCTTATCAACTAGTTATTTCATTACCCTACAATAATACCTAATTCCTGCTCTTGTAACTGAGGAAGGATTCATCATCTTCTGGGGTGAAAATCTTTCCCATCATCAATCTTTACAATCCCATCCTTTTCCACAGTCTTACTCTTCCATAACCAAGGACAAGGTTATCTTCTGCCATTTTGAACTTCCAAGTAATCATTGATAAGCTAGATATCTTTATTTTGTACTCTTTCTATCTTCCAGTGTTCATAGAAATTTTTCTTTCTTCATAAAACACTGTCTCTAGCTGCCCTTTTTTATCCAGTTCAGATTCACCTTCTCTCATGAGTCTTGACACATAAGATGAGGAAATGGATTCGAGCATATTTGAGTTCTTCTTCTATCCTTCTTCTAAATCCTCCCTCTGCCAACATCACTGTATAATCACTCTTCTTTTGAGGTTCATTGCATTTCTCTCTTGCTCTAGCTCTCACTCTCTTGCTCTCTGTTTCTGTTTGTCTTTGTATGTGTATATATATTACATACTATACTATATATTATAACTACATACACATTTACACATGTGAATATACATATAAACACACATATATATACAGATGTATATATATTTAAACATATGCATGTATATACACATATATGCATGTATATATATGTATATTAGTTATATATTCAAAACACTATTCCTTCTTTCACTAAAAGGTCTGTGGCAGATTAAGAGTAATCTTCCTCATCACTACCTTTGCGCTCATACTTGGATATTTCAATGCACGTATCAATAATTCTTGGTCTTCCAATTCATTGACCTGATCAATTCCTCTAACCTTCCCTATCACTCTACATTAGCACCCTTATACTTCTTCCATTTATCTACCCATCCATTTATTCATTTTTAAAAATTTGAGTTGCAAATTCTCTTTCTTTTTCCAGCCCCTCCCCTTCTCATTGAGAAGACAAGCGATATGACATTAATTAAATACATGAAGTCATGCAAAACATATTTCCATATTAGCCATGTTAGGGAAAAAACAAGAAAAATAAGGTGAACTAATTATGTTGCAATCTATATCTAGAGTTCATTAGTTCTCTCTCTGGAAGCTGGTAGCATTTTTTCATCCCGAATTCTTTGGATTGTTTTGAATCACTATATTGATTAAAATAGTTGTGTTTCACACCTGATCATCAACACAATATTGCTGTTACTACATATAATGTTCTCCCGGTTCTTCTCACTTAAGTTTGTATAGGTTCATATAAGTCTTCTCAGGTTTTTCCGAAACATTTTTTGTCCTTTATTGTACAATATTATTCCATCACAATCATATATCACAACTTGTTCAGACACCCTTTTACCTCACTGCCATGCCCAACTAGACCACTTCTATGACAATTAACTCTGATGTTTCACATGTCTGATTATTATCTCCAGTCCTTTCATCTTGCCCTTTGCCTCACTCCTTCAAAATCTATCATTCACCCTCACAACAACCTATAAGTCCCACATTCTTTTCTGTTCTCTTAATTTATTACTCCTACTCCAGAGCAGCTAAAATATAGAGCATCATACAGCTGTGGTTTTTGTGTTCTAAAAACATTCATAAAATGCTTAAATGTAAGTCAGGCCACATTTTTTTCTTACTGTCCACCTGAGACTTTGTCAAATAATTTGTTGAAATCAAAGCATATTATATCTCTATCATTAATTACCCTTTCTTATAATTCCATGACCATCTGTCTTCAATTCTCCTTCTCCTATACTGCCAAACATTGGTTGAAGATATCACACAAAATATGTTAAGTCCCCTACAAATTGTTCTCATGTGATCTCTTGGCAATTCTCTTATTTGTTTGTTTGGTTTTTTTGGCTTTCCATTATGTTACCCAAATGGGTGCTCCAAACTTTTCTCTTTTCTTAAATCACCAATATTTCCTCAATTCATTTTCCTTAAGTAGATGATCCTACTCCTTAATTTTTTGAGATATTTACAAACTCTTTTATCTCTGTAGCCCTATAACAAAATGTCCTAAATATAATTTCTTTTCTCCTTTATTTCATATTTTTAGAAAGAAACAAACCCTTCTACCCCTTCCCATATCCCTTGGGAGCTGTCCCCTTCAATTATTCCTTCTCTATTCCACCTTCAATTTTTTCTTATCTAATAGAGCCTTCTTTGACTGTGGCAATACTCTGAGGTCTCATGCTTAATTATCTTATATAGGAAGATCCTTTTCAAATCTATATATGTAGTTTTAATCTCTCTCAATTTCTAATTGTGCATTATAACTACTTATTAAATATATATAACTGGATATTCCATTGGCATCTCAAATTCAGCAGGGTTCAAAATAGAACTCACATCATTTCCCCCATGACCTCATAGCTCTTTCCCCCCAAAAAAAGCTATATCTAAGGGAAACTTGAGAAGTACATTACATTTTGAGCAAAGGACTTTCAGTACCCAGGAGTTATAAATTACTCTTTGACCACATTTATTCTTTATACATCTCTCATTAAGGTAGTGCCAAAACTCCCCATGAATCCTGTTAGCATTTATGGGAAACTGTGCCCTGGATTTGGGGAACAATATTTTCCTGGTAACTATTTCTTGTTATACCATCTCAGTAATCCTTTTCTAAAAGCCAGTTAAGGCCTTAAGTCCATTGGTTAATTATCAATGGAAAGTCCACAAATGTGTGTGTGAAGCAATAATCAAAAAGTACATATCTTGCCCATTACTGAACGAAATATCCATCAGAAGAAAGCCAAAGATAGCCTATTACAACTATTCACTAGACAGAAGTTGACATCAAACTCTTATTGATATATCTGGTCACTCAACCAGTTTGGAATCCAATTACCTATATAATCATTCAGCCCACATTTTTCTTTTCTTTTTTAAAAAAATATTTGTTTAATATTTCCCCCAGTTACAATTCAAAATAATTTTTTACATTCTTTTTTAAGATTTTTGAGTTTTAGATTTTCTCGATTATCCCCATCCACAATTAAGAAACCACACGTAAAGTTATGTAAAACATTTCCATAAAAGTCAAGTTGTGAAAGAAAATATAAATCTCCCACACTAATGAAAATAAAAACCATCAAGAAAAATGAAATTAAAAGAGAGAGAGAGAGAGAGAGAGAGAGAGAGAGAGAGAATATGCTCCAATATGTATTCAGACACAATCAGTGCTTTTTCTGGGTGTGGAAAGAATATTTCATCCTAAATTCTTCAGAGTACTTGTGGATGATTGTACTACTGAGAATAACAAAGTCATTTACAGGTGGTCATCCCAGAATACTGCCATTGCTTTGTATACAGTATATTTCACATTGTTCATGGAGGAATTTCCATGTTTTTTTTTTCCCTGAGAGCATCCTGATCATCGTTTTCCAGAGAACAATAATATTCCATCACAAATACATACCACAGTTTAATGAGACAGTCCCCAATTGATGGGCATCCCCTCAATTTCTAATTTTTTTTTTGTCCTGAGAATTGAGCTGCTATGAATAATCTTTTTACATATAGGACATTATCCTTTTTTTTTTCCTGTATATTTTCTTAATCTCTTTTGGTATTCATGCCTAGCAGTGGTGTTGTTAGGTCAAATGATATGCATGAATACGCAACCCTTTGGGCACAAATCATATTTTTTGATCATTTATCAACTGGGGCATGTCAGCCCACATTTTTCATATTGCACTCCTGAGGCTTTGTCAAATAATTTGTTGAAATTAAGGTATATTGTATCTCTATCATTACTCTTCCTATAATTCTAATAACTCCTTAAGAAAAAAAAAGATAATGATGCTACTCCAAATTAGCTTATTCTCTAAGAACATATGGCAGCTTTTATTAATTACTTCAATTTCCAAGTCAAAAATATAGTTCTCTTGTAGATATTAACATCATAAAGGATTCCTTGAAATAACCACAGAGATAATTTTATACAATAATACGTTACCTCTAAATATCAAGTGAGGCATGGAAGTTCTATACTAGCCAAAGTTGTTTGCCACTGTGAGAGAGAATATGAGTACATCTCTCTTTGAAAGGCAATGCATATTATCAGCAAGTTGAGTCCATAACAGGATAGAAGGAATTCAGTAGTTTGGCTTACATGTGGGATATTATACAAGTCTTTTAGTGAAAAATAAAATGAGAGTTGAGTGGCAGATACCAGATTGAGATCATCAGATAGGATGTGAAACATGGTATACGTGTTTGAGGCTCACTAGGTATTCTAAGCAACATGTGATTGCAATGTTATTCACCAATTAGGGTAACATGGTCTGTCTGAAACCCGGAGAATTGCCATACAACTGGAAAATAGGAAATTTCATGATTTCTTTTACAGGAAAGAAAACAGCAGCTGAAAAGTACAGACACCTTGACTTCAATCCCTAGCAAATTTTGGGATGTCTTACAGGAGGAACAGATTGTACATCTTTAGAAAAGGGAGTGATCATCACCAAAAGCCAGAATGGATTCCCAAAGAGCCAATTGTGTGTGACAAGGTAACTTCATTTCTCTTTTTTGCTAGTGTAATAAGGCTGGCTAGACCCATCAAAAACCACTACAAGTTTTTTAAGCAGAAGCTAAATGATGACAGGTTGGAGATGCCATAGAAGGGATTTTCAACCAGGTAGTTGGCAACAAAACTGGACTCTCTTGTTCTTTCAGATCCAGGCTATAATCACCTCTCACTTGGACTTACTGTAGCAAGCTGATCCTCCTAACAATATTCTACAATTCCTCCTGACATTCACCATTCTCCCAGTTTTGAGAAATGTAATGTCTGAGACACTTCTGATCTTTGCTTTTGCTCAATGCAAATTCAATCACCAGGTCCTATAAATTAAAGTCTCTTATCTATCTCTTTTCTATCCCTAATGCTACTATTAAAGCATAGGTTTTCATCACCTCTCATCAAGAATACTATAATCCATTCATTTTGAATGATTTTTTATTGTATTAACTTTTTTTTTTAACACCGCCCTCATTCACCCTAACAGATAACCATTCTTTACAACAACAAAAAGTAATACAATTTGCCAAAAACAATTAATACTGAAAAGAATTGGACATTACATCCTATTTCCCATATCTTTTGGCCCCACATTTCTGTAAATAAATCAGGAGAAGAGATGCCTCATATTTCTTTTGAGGTCAAACTTGTTCTTTATAATTTGGGAACATTTATTTAAAAAAAATTGTGGTGGTTGTCCTGTCCATTTCAAGGGGTTCTCAAACTTTTTAAATAGGGGGCAAGTTCACTGACCCTCAGACTGTTGGAGGGCCGGACTATAGTAAAAACAAAAGCTTTGTTTTGTGGGCCTTTAAATAAATAAACTTCATAGCCCTGGGTGAGGGGGATAAACGTCCTCAGCTGCTGAATCTGCCCCGAGGGCTGTAGTATGAGGACCCCTGATACTTTTGTAGTGATTTTTCCTATAATTCACTGCCACTCTTATTTTGCTTTCTTTACTGTCCATGAGTTCATGTAAGTCTTTTCATGTTTTTTTGTACTGACTATATTAGCAATTTCTTACAGCATGTTAATATTTCATTATGTTTAAGTACCACAGTTTGGTGAGCCATTCTCCAATCAATGAGCATCCATTTCATTTTAAGTTTTTTTTTGCTAACAGAGAGAATATATATAAATATTTTCCTGTACATGGGAACTTTCTTCTTAGCAATGACCTCCTTGGGACAAATGTTTCTTAGAAGAATCCCTGGATCAAAGTGTATAGAATTTTACTCATTTTATTTGAATAATTTCAAATTATTTCCAATTTTTTTTGCTTGTTCATACAGTTCCACCCATTATGCATTATTCTGCCTATTTTCCCACAACCCCACCAACACTGACTATTACAATCTTTTATCATATTTGCAAATTTTCTGGATATGAAGTGAAACCTACTGTTGTGATTTGTGTTTTCCTTATTATTGGTGATGTGATGCATTATTGTGGCTTATAATTAATTTAAAATTCTTTATATGAGAACTGTTTCTTTTTTTCACCTCTCTTTTAACCACTTACCACCAATGAAAAGAATGGCTTTTGCTCTTATGGCTTTTGGACTTATATATATTCTATTACCTTGGATGCTAAACTATTAAAGAAATTTGATACAATTGCTTTTCACATTTATCACTTTATTTTTAGCTTTGATAATTTTTATGCAAAATATTTTCATTTTCAGGTAATCAGTTATCTACTTTATCTTATGTAATTACCTCTGTATCTTGTTCAGTTAAGAAGCTTCTTTACACAGCTGCTGCTTGTCTAATTTTGTTATGGTATGATTTTTGAATTTACTGTAAAATCTTTGCCTTTCTATATTTTCTAAAATATTATTTTTTAGATTTATGATTTGTATATTTACTTATTCCTTAGAAAGAAGGGAAAGGGAAGGAAAGAAGTACTTATTACATTCCACAGACTGTGATAGGTACTTTACAATTATCATCTCATTTGATCCCCATGACAATGCTCGGAACTTAAGTTCTATTATTATACCCATTTTACAGTTAAAGAAACTTAGATAGATTAGAGGTTAAGTGACTTACCCAGGGTTACACAGCTAGCATCTTAGGCTGGATTTTAACACAAGACTTTCTGGCTCCTGGCCCAGAACACTAACTGCTTTCTTTGGCCTGCTTATGGTCCTTATGAAATAAAAGCTTCTAAGATACAAAGTCTGAGTTCCCTCTAATAACCAATATTCATGTTGTTAGCTTATAGATATCGTTATCCCACACCTTTATTTCCTGGTGACACTCTATAATAAATGTCCATTTAAGATGGAAGTAATGAATATACAGAACTATTGACTCATGACCGAAATTCTCCTATGTTCCAACCTGGGTCTTCTACTTCCATCCCCTGAACTTCTTGTCATAAATACACAATACTCTTTTAGTGGATGTCATACATTATATGAATGTGAAGTGGATGTTATTAATAGATTTAAGGGATTGGATACAGTCAATAAGGTGCCAGAAGAATGGGCAGAGATTTGCCATATTGTACAGGAGGCAGCAACAAAAAACATTCCACAGGAAAAAAAGAGCAAGAAAGTAAAATGGCTTTTGAGGCTTTTCAAATAGCTGAGAAAAGAAGGAAAGAGAAAGGAAAAAAGAGAAAGGGAAAGATATACCCAATGAAAGCAAAATTCCAGAAAAGAGCAAGAAGAGTTAAGGTTTTCTTAAATGATGAATGGAAAGAAATAGAAGAAAAACAAAAGAATGGCAACGACAAGAGATGTATTCAAGAAAATTGGATAAATCTATTTTATATAAAAGTTGTCATGAAAAAACACTTTAAATCAAGAGATTAAGAAGAGGTGGCAAAGACTATACAAAAGAAAGATACAATGAAAAACATAGGCAGAGACTTCAGCAAAAGGAAAATCCATGAATTCTAAATTAGCTAGTATTCTGGGTTTCTCCCTGTGCTGCAGTGTGGAAGTTGGCATAGGTGAGGTGCTAACTGCCTTTATCGTGTATTACCATTTTCCACTGTTAGTTCCTAAGTTTGTGAACTTGACTGAGATTATCGTCGTATGGAGAAAACTGTAATTTGCTTTGTTAAATGATTCTCTTTAAAAGAATTTTTTTTCTTTAGTTTTTTTCCTTAGAACAAAAAAGTAAGTACTAAAAAATGTTAGTCTTTCACCTTGTTCATATCACCTGAAAGATGGAATCTACTCAACTAATCTTATGAAATTCAATGATAAATTCTTGAAAGATTATATCTGGAGATCTTTGATCATGTTTTCAGGAAGACTGATAATTTTAAAATTATTTCTTATCAATTTATTTTCTATGTCAATTTCACATTGTTTTGTTTTTTTCCAATATTTTGCTTTTGTTATATTGTTTCTTGATGTCTCATAAAATCATATAGTTCCTTGTGCTCAATTCTAATTTTCCCTCTTGTATTATTTATTTTTAATAATAGTTTTCTATTTTCAAAATATATGCAGATAGTTTTCAACATTCACCCTTGCAAAACTTTGAGTTCCAAATTTTTCTCCCTCCCTCCCCTAGATAGCAGTAATCCAATATTAAAGATGTGCAAATCTTCTATACATATTTTAACATTTATCATGCTGCACAAGAAAATTCAGATCAAAAGAGAAAAAATGAGAAGAAAAAAAGCAAACAAATAACAACAAAAAAAGCTAAAAATACTATGTTGTGTTCTACATTCAATTCCCACAATCCTCTTTCTGGATGCAGATGGCTCCATCCATCTCAAGCCTGTTGAACTGGCCTGAATCGCCTCATTGTTGCAAAGAGCCACATCTATCAGGGTTATTCACCACATAATGTTGTTGTTGCTGTGTAAAACATTCTCTTGGTTCTGCTCACTTCATTCAACATCAATTCATCTAAGTCTCTCTGGGTCTTTCTGAAAACATCCTGCTGAGTTTCTCAGAGAACAATACTATTCCATAAAATTCATATACCATAACTTATTCAACCATTCCCCAACTGATGGGCATCCAATCAATTTTCAGTTCCTTGCAACTATAAAAAGAGGTGGTACAAGCTTTTTTCGCACATGTGGGTTCTTTTCCCTTTTTAATGATCTCTTTGGGATACAGATGCAGTAGAAACACTGCTGGATCAAAGGGTAAACTCAGTTTGATAGCTCTTTGTCAATTCTATTTTTAAGGCATTATTTTCCTCAGTAAGTTTTTGTACCTGCTTTTCCACTTGGCCAATTTTGCTTTATAAGTCATTCTTCTCATTAGTTTTTTGTATTTTTTTTTTATTTCCTTTTGCATCACTCTCATTTGTATTGCCAATTTTTCCTCTACCTCTATTACTTGATTTCTGAAATTCCTTTTGAGCTCTTCCATGGTCTCAGATAAATTCTTCTTTTTCTTGGAGGTTTTGGATATAGGAGCTTTGATTTTGTTTTATTTCTACTTTGTGTTTTGATCTTCCTTGATACCATAGAAGCTTTCTATAGTTAGCATCTTTTTCTGTTGTTTGCTCGTTTTTCCAGTCTATCACTCAGCTTTTAATTTTTTGTTAAAGTAGGGCTCTGTTTTCATGGTGGATGGTTTAGGTCCCAAGCTTTTGGGTTTTGGTGTAGCTGTTTTCAGAAATCCTTCTAGGGACCTGTAAGCCAGCACAGCAACCTGGATCTGAGTATGGGCAAAGCAAGAATTTTGACTCATTGCTAGTAAAGAGACCCAGTTAATCTCCTTTTGACCAGCTTTTCAAACCTCTCAACGACTGTGGGCTGTGATCTCCAGAAGGTGCTGCTGTTGCTGCCACTCATGCTGCTTTTGGTTCAGTAGCTCCCAAAGTCTGCTCCTAGTCCTGACTCTTGGTGTTTGTGGGCTGAGATGCTTGGGTTGCCCTCTCTCCTGCTGCTAATTCAAAGGCCTGGAGGCCAATTCCTTGTATTCCAAGGTTGGGGTAATGGTGGTGCAACCTGAATTTTGACTGTGCTCCAGTCCCAAACCGGCTCAACAGAACTTTCCTGATGACCTTTTCAAGTGGTCTTAGGTCAGGAAAATTTTCCCACTCTTTTCGTGAGTTCTGACACTCTATATAGTTTGTTTAGTCATTATTTAAAAGTACTTGGAGAGATCTGTGAGAGAACTCAGGTGAGTCACCGCTTTCATTCTGCCAGTTTGGTTCTGCCTTTCTCCAATGGATCCTTTTGGGTATTTATCTCTTCACCTGAACTCTAAGAGCTATTATTCTTCTACTAACTGTCCTAGCCTAAGTGTTGACAAATAACCTTTCTCCATTTTTCAGCTACCAAGACTTTGGTATTTAGTAAAAATAAATTTATATTTTAAAGAAAAAACAAAAGAAAACTAAACACAAACATAGAAACAGACAATTTTATAAAGCACAAAATGCATTCTACTTCTTTAACCTTGAATTTTTCTATTAAAGTTTTTTATTTTCAAAATATTTGTATGGATAATTTTCAACATTCAGCCTTGCAAAACTTTGTGTTGCAAATTTTTTCCCTCCCTTAATGCATGACCTTCCCTAGATGGCAATTTATCCAATATATGTTAAATATGTGCAATTCTTCTATACATATTTCCACAATTACCACACTGCACAAGAAAAATCAGATCAAAAAGGAAAAAAAATGCAAAACAAAACAAAATACAAGCAAACAACAACAAAAAGAGTGAAAATACTATGTGGTAATCCACATTCAGTTCTCATAATCTTCTGTATGGGTGTAAATGGCTTCCTTCATCACAAAATAATTGGCCTTAATCATCTCATTGTGGAAAAAAGCCATGTCCATCAGAAATAATCATCATATAATCTTGCAGTCGCCAGGTACAATGATCTCATGGTTCTGCTCACTTCATTTAGCATCAGTTTATTTAAGTCTCATCAAGCCTCTCTGAAATCAGTTTGCTGGTCTTTTTCTTATAGAACAACAATATTCCATAACATTCATATACCATAACTTATTTACCCATTCTTCAGCTGATGATCATCCACTCAGTTTCCAGTTTCTGGCCACTACAAAAATGGCTGCCACAAACATTTTTATACATGTGGGTTCCTTTCTCACCTTTAAGATCTCTTTAGGATACAAACTCCAGTAGAAACCCTCGGATCAAAAGCTATGCACAGTTTGATAGCCCTATGGGCATAATTCCAAATTGCTCTCCAGAAGTGTTAAATCAATTCACAACTCCACCAACAATGCACCAGTGTCCCAGTTTTCCCACATCCCCTCCAACATTGGTCATTATCCTTTTTTCCTGTCATCTCTGGCAATCCGAGAGGTATGTAATGGTACCTCAGAATTGTCTTAATTTGCATGTCTGATTAATAGTGATTTAGAGCACCTTTTCATATGACTAGAAATGGTTTAATTTCTTCATTTGAAAATTGTCTGTTAATATCCTTTGACCATTTATCAATTGGTGAGTGGCTTGAATTCTTATAAATTTGGGTCAGTTCTCTATATATTTTAGAAATGAAACCTTTACCAGAACTCTTCAATGTAAACATTTCTCCTAGTTTATTGCTTCCCTTCTAATCTTGTCTGCATTGTTTTTTTTTTTTTTTGATAGAAAAACTTTGTAACTTAATATAATCAAAATTAACTATTTTGTATTTATTAATGTACTCTAGTTCTTATTTGGCCACAAATTCTTTCCGTCTCCACAGATCTTAGAGGTAAACTATCTTTTATTCTTCTAATTTGCTTATAATATCACTATTTATGTCTAAATCATGAACCCATTTTGACCTTTATCTTGGTATAGGGTGTTAGATGTGGGTTGATTCCCTGGCATACTAGTTTCCAATTTTTCCAGCATTTTTTGTCAAATAATGAGTTCTTACCCCAAAAACTGGGGCCTTTGGGTTTGTCAAAAACTAGGTTGCTATAGTTATTGACTGTTTTGTCCTGTGAACCTAATCTATTCCACTGATCAACTGCTCTATTTCTTAGCCAATACCAAATGGCTTTGATGACCACAGCTTTATAATATAGTTTTTGATTTGATTCAGCTAGGCCACCTTTATTGGCATTTTTTTCCCATTAATTCTCTTGAAATTCTTGACTTTTGCTCTTCTACATGAACTTTGTTATTATTTTTTCTATTTCCGTAACATAATTTCTTGGGAATTTGATTAGTATACTACTGAATAAAGCGATTAGTTTAGGTAGTATCGCCAATTTTATTATATTAGCTCGGCCTACCCAGAAGCACTTGATATTTTTCCAGTTGATTAGATCTGACTTTATTTGTGTGCAAAGTGTTTTGTAGTTTTGCTCATATAGTTCCCGACTTTGTCTTGGCAGGTAGACTCCCAAATATTTCATATTATTTACAGTCATTTTAAATGGAATTCCTCTTTGTATCTCTTGCTGCTGGACTTTGTTGACAATATATAAAAATGCTGATGATTTATGTGGATTTATTTTGTATTGGAGTTTATTTTAACAAACACCAAGTCACAATATTGTGGATGAAATCTAATCACTGTCAGAGTTCAGAGTCAGTAGTACCTTCCTGGCTTCTACTAATTCACTCCAAGTTTAGATTAGTTCCGTGACACTTCCCCTCATAAGAAAACTGTCCATTTACATGGACTTTGCAGCTTATTAAAACCCCTCCACTCTTGATTTTTATATTTATGTGCAAATCTTTATTTTATCCCTATTAAATATCCTTTTGTTAGTTCTGGTTCACCAACCTCAGTCTGTTGAAATCTGTGGATATGCCAATTCTGTTATCACTTTCTCTTATACAAATTTCATATATGTACCTTTGGCATCTTTATACAAATTACTGAAAAGTCAGGCCATCGAAAGTGCTGAAAGAGAGAAACAAAGAGGCTGTCTTTCAATATCCTTAAAGAAAGACAATGGGACAGCTAGGTGGTCCAGTGTTTACAGCACCAACCCTGAAGTCAGGAGGAGCTGAGTTCAAATCTAGTCTCAGACACTTACCACTTCCTAGCTGTGTGATCCTGGACAAGTCACTTAACCCCAATTGCCTCAGGAAAAAAAAGAAATGCAAGCATTATATGATGGTACTCCAGCATTATGTGATAGTCTCCTCAACAAGTATCTGCTATTTTCTAATAGTCTAATATTTAAAGGCTTGCCTTATCTAGGAACAGAGCTTATGTGGGCATAATCTAGCCCTTATTAGAGCTAAATCAGTAGTAAATGATGCTTTTCACTAAAAGGAAGAAAGAGAATGAGAACTGAAATGGAGGAAAAAATATTTAGTTTTGCTCAATAACACCTCATTACTTGGGTCTTGATGACTGAATTATAAATATAGTCTACATAATCATATATTGGGATTTTTCACTCCACACTGCTCTAATTTTTAACACCTAGCTGGTTATCTTAATGATAATTAACAAACTAAAAGTACATTTCAAGGGACATTATGGTGGGGAAACAATGAAAATCAAAACTGAAATTGATATTTCATCCTTTAAATATTTTAATTGAAGCCTAACTCATGGGGGTATTAGAGAAGGAAAACATAGATTTGGTCAGAAAGTCTTTCTCCCTGAGCAGAAAGGAAAGCACATGATGGAATGCCATCTGGTTCCTTCAAATCTAAAAGAGAAACACTTTAATTCTTCAAGATTAAATACATTCAAGCGTGATGCTCCAGCTGTATAGTATGGGTTTCAAATGTGATACTTTAGACTAAAGAATTCTACACACCTCAAAGAACCCAAACTGCAGCAGTCACAGCCCATTACCAAAGCAGGAAATGGACAAAGTTGTTATCAGGGACCTCCTGGTCCCTTCCTTCTGCCAAAAGGCTACATAGAGAAATATCACCTGGCTGGAGCTCTGAATCTCTTTTTCATGCCTTCATCAACATTTTCCTTATTCCCTGCAGACCTCCCAGGTAGGTGAAAAAGGATGGGCAAAAAATTAACCATATTAACTAATCATCATTAACATTATCTCACTGACCTAATGTGCTACTTCTTACAACAACACAGTGCCTTAAAAAGAATTACAGTGGAATAATGAGGAATTGCTTTGTCAGTTTTTTTCTCCTCACTCTTCAGGTTACAATGGGGCTAGTGATCATTGACTCAGTTCAATTCAATAAATGGTCAGTATTTATTATATTTGAGGAACTGTTTTCTACTCTAAGAATATGAAGAGAAAAATGGAATAGTCCCTTTCATCAAGGAATTCACATTCTACAAGCAGATACAACATGTATGCATGCACACGTGTACACACACACGTATGAATAATAGAAAAGATAATTTGAGGAGGAAGAGAAGTCAGAGGGTATCAGAGAACAAGAGAATCATCAATAATTGAAGGTTTCAAAGAAGACTCTTAAAGGAAAACAAGGTTTCACTAGCATGGAGTTGAGAAAAGAGTGAATTTCAGGCATGAATGACACTCTATGTAGAAATAGAGGCAAGAAATGAAATATTGAATGCCGAGAATAGCTACCACCAGTCTAGCTTATCTCTAAATCAGAATGAAGGAAAATGAAGAAATGGGAAAATGGGCTAGAAAATTAGGATGGAACCAGATTATTAATAATTTCAAATACCAAAAAGAGGAATCTGTATTTTAACCTTGAAAGAAAGAGGGAACCAATTAAGATTTTTGAGCAGGTAAGTAAAGTGCCTGAGTCTTAGAAAATTATTTTGGCAGCTATGTACAGGACTGATTAGAAAGGGGAGAGATTACAAACAGAGACATAAATGGCTGGAGGAAGGAGAGCTGAAAGACTAAACGGAACTGTTAAAGAAAAGACATATTTTTAAGCACCACAAGGAATTTCCACAAAAAATGATCACATAATAGGGAAAGAGGTGTTGCAGACAAATAGAAGGTAATAATAGTGAACATTTACTTTTATGACTAGCAGGCAATAAAAATAATAAACAGCTTATGGAACAGAAACAGAAGACACAGAGCCAATGGAGAATTAACAACAGAATTTCAAATAATGAGTGAGGCAAAGAGCAAATCAAAGTAACAATGACCAAAAGAATACTAAAATTTCTAGGATGGAGCTAATGCATTCCTTAGGGGAAAAATAATATCCCAACAAACATACATTATCTAATTAGAAGAACAGAATTAATGAAATGAATACACATTTTAAAATTAGAAAGCCAACAGATAAGCCTACAGTAAGCACAAACAAGGAAGGATTAAAAATTAGAAGAATGAATGAATTTGAAATAAGATAAATAAGAGAAAAATAAATAAAACTAAAAGATGTATTTTTTTTTTTTTTGCAAAATGTAATAAAAATGATAATCTTTTAGTCAATCAAACTGTAAAGAGAGCAGGAAATAAAATCAGCAGAATAGTGAACAAAATGAAAACAAAATGAGAAAACATAAAAATAATTATCAAAGCCTACTATTCATATTCATATGCTAACAAAACTGAAAACCAAGATGACCTAGACTAATATTTCAAAAATATAAAATTTTTAAACTAAGAGAATACTAAATAGAGATCTTAAATAATCCAATATAAACATCAAAAATTGAATTGGTTATAAAGGGATAACTAATGGAAAAAAAAGTTTCACAATGTATTTACTGGAAAAACCTATTCAATTCTTAAAAGAATAAATAATACCAATATTATACAGAATCATTCTCAAAAACTTAGAAAATACTCTTCCAGGCTGTTTTTATAAGGCAAATGCAGTCTTAATACCTAAAACAAGGATTGACAAAACACAAGAGACCCGTAACCCAATTTTATTAAGGGATATTGATTCAAAAATGCTAAATCCAATCTTAGAAACAAATTATGGCAATATATCTAATATATCATTCATTATGACCAAGATGGATTTATACTAGGAATAAAAATTAAAGGTGAAAAGATAGGTAAAGAGGGGAAAAAAACTCTCCCCAGTTGTGGATGACATGATGGGTTACTTAGAAAGTCCTTGAGCATAGGAAAGATATTAACAAAGACATAATTTTAGTAATCAACACTCAAAAATCAGCATCATTTGTTAATAAAAATTATGTAATAATAAAATCTAAGATGCAATAACAGAAGGAGAAATGTTATTTCAAATAACTACACAATATAAAAAATAGCAGTAAATTAGTCTATCAAAACACACAAATTATTCATATATTTTTAATTACAGAGTCCTCCTGATAGAAACAAAAACCAACTTGCATAGCTGAAAGAACATTCAGTGTTCATGCTGGGGCTACTCCTTCACAGTTAAATCAACTCCTGTAGGGAAGTAGGCCCATAATTATCACGACAGATTACCACTCACAGGCTAGATAAGCCAGCTGAGCAAAGGCAATAAGGATGCTTGAAGGAGAAAGAGGAAGAAGCACTGCCAGACAAGTTGGACCACCATCAACACCACAATCTTGACTGTAATTTCCTCTGGGACCTTAGTGGAGATACCTCAGGACTCTGAGCCCAACAGCCTTGTTAGCTGAAGTAGCTCCTGTACTACCTGTTTCCAGCTCAGCCTTTGCTGCCATCGTTGTGGGGAGAAATCGTTACAGAGAAGAGGACCATATTCCTCATCACCACTAGCAACAACTGCTGAGTACTACCAAGAAGAAAATGCTGATAAAGCATTGATAGCAGCAGAATTTCCCCTCTCTTATCCCTTCTCCAAAACTGCTTCTAGTGCAGCACTCAGAGTCTCCATCTCCTAAGTCTGCTCGTCAAAAGAGGCCAGCCATCTCCCTCATCTGTAAACTAAATTCCACTCAAGGGGCAGGCAAACCCAGCCTATCTGAGGCAGAAAAGCACCCTATGTGATGAAAGGACAAGAAGCAGCATGTGCCAAACAGGTCATACCATCAACACCGTTATGATCATCAGCTCCCCTAAGATCCCAATTGAAACATCCCAGGTTCCTGAACCAAAGAGCTTCTGAAATAGTAATAGTCCCAGAGCAAATATCTCTAGCAATCAGCACACTGCAATTGCTCTTACAGGGTTTACAGTCACATCTATTGAAGATCCAGAAAAGAAAGCTCTTGTCATTACAGTGTTTGATACTATCAAATAATTCAATATTAGAAATTGACATTATTTCATCAGTGGAAATATGTGTTTGTATGTATGTGTATGCCTCTGGGGTTAGGTAACTTGCCCAGGTCACACAGCTATAAAGTGTTAAATGAGTGAGATCAGATTTTAACTGAGGGCCTCCTGATTTCAGGGCCAGTGCTCTATCCATTGCACCATCTAGCTGCCTAATGGAAATTACATTAAAGAAGAGACATTGCCAACCTAAGGATCATAGGATCTTCTACATGACACAGCTAAAATCTCCCATATATGCTGTCTTCACCATTAAAGTGTAAGCTCTTTAAGAGTAGGAACTCTCTTATTTTTTCTGTTTGTATCCTCAGCGTTTAGTGCATAAAGTGCTTAATGAATATTATATTTATTTAAAATAAAATGATAGCACTAGCAAAGTTTGTTTATAGTTTAATGCTATAACAATCAAATTGTGAAAGGGATACTTTACAGAACTCAATAAAATAATTGCAAAATTCATTGAAGAAAAGAGATAGACTATCAGGGAAAATATTGAAATAGGAAAAAGGGAAATAGTACTTCTAGACATCAAACTATATTAAAAAGAAACAATACTCAAAAATATTTAGTATTGGTTAAAAAATAAAATGGTTGACTAAAAAACAGAATAGATAAAGGAATATGAGAAACAATGGAAATCATTTAGATAAACAAAGAAAATATACACAAAGAAAGAAGTTCCTATTAGGCCTAGAACAACACCTTATATAATATTTCATAATATATTCTAAATGATAGGTAATATTATTGAAGACTGTACCATAAAAATGGAAGGATAGATTATGACCCTTTACAGATATAAGTACAGATGTATTCTTTTTTTTATATCACCACAATTTTCTCCAATATCTCTCTTTCCCACTCTATCCAGAAGAAAACTAAACCAAAAGTATTTTAAAGAAATATAAAAGAAATCAGTAAAAATGATCCATACAATGACAAAATTTGGAAATCTGTACAAGGTACCACATTCGTGTTCCTGCTGCCTCTACAAAAGCATAAGGAAATGATGCCTATTTATATCTCTTCTTTGCAGTCATTCTTGATTTTTTTTTAAATGCAGTTGATAGTTTTGAAAGTCTTTTCATTTACAGTGTTGTTGCCATTTTATATGTTTACTTCTTGATTCTGCTTACTTCACTGTACCTCAATTCACATACATCTTTCCATATTTCTCGGTATTCAGCATATTCATCACTAATAAAAGAACAGTTTAATATTCCCTTACATTTATATAACACAATATATCTATCCATTCCTCAAATGATGGACATCACTTTGTTTCCAATTCTTTCCTATAAAAAAAAGTGTGTCTATAAATATTTTGGCAATATGAGAACTTTTTATCATTGGCCTCTTTGGAGAATAAACAGAGTAAATAGGAGTTTTGTCAAAGGAAAGGAACATTTTAGTCACTTTATGGAGATGTCTTTTCATCCAACTAGGGATAAAGGCAATTACATAATGTATAATACATAATTCTCGTTACATAAAACTGAAAAGATTCTGAACCAATAAGTAAACAAAAACATTCCCAAGTTTTTATCTCACATCAAGAGAATCAGCAAGGATAACAACAATATAAATAGAAAGAACAATTAAAAAAAATCAAGTGTTTTTAAAGTTATGAACAGGCAAAGTTTCAGAGAAGAGTCACAAGAAGACATGTTTTTGAACTGGTCGAAGGTTGACAAATATGACTCGTATAAATTTGCAAACATTTTCAATGATCAATATTACCAATTTTTTCTCTTTTTTCTTTAAAATATTAGTTGTTATAAGAGATGTTTTTTTGAGAGAATGGAGTGAAACACTAAAAAAAGTAGTTATATTAAAAAACTCAAAATATACCAATAAATTTTATTATAAAATAATTATTACTATAATGATTAGTATTAACTACCAATGATATATCTATATTTTTTAAAAATCCAAGTAATCAAAATGAATTTATCTTGAATATTGACAGTCAATTTTATGAGACTGAGTACAGGGTGGATAAAATCCATTCAATAAACATTAAGGACCTACTATGTGTCAGGTACTATGCTGTATCCTGGAGACTCAGTCAAAAATAAACCAACTCTTGCCCTCAAGGATCTTGATATATTCTACTAGGGAAAATGTGTGTGTGTGCGCGCGCGCATGCGTGTGTGTGTGCGTATGCGTGTGTGTGTGTGCGTGTGTGTGTGTGTGTAAATATACACATATATACACAATACATATATATGTATATATGTCATACAAGACAATCACAAGATAGATATATGTATGTATGTAAATACACATATACATATACATATATATGTATATATAAGACATACAAAACAATCGCAAGGTAACCTTTTAGGGGAAGACATTAATAATGAAGCAAAGGAAAAGGGATGGTGTTCCACAGTAAACTTCAACTGTGAGAATGGATTCATGAATGTGAAACCGTATGGAAGTAGGAAAGGGATAGAAACAGGTAATTTGCAAATTGGGAGGGTGAATATAATTTCCTGGAATAAGATATGAGGTAAAAAATTGAATATGGATAATTATATTAGTGGGTATTTGTACTTTCAGGACAAGGACAAAATGAATAACTGAGCATAGAGGAGTCTAGTTTCAGGTCAAATTTTATGTATATGAGAAACTAAAGTGAAAAAGGAAGCTTTATCTACTCTATGTTTCTGGGTTCTGAAATTTGTCAAACAGATTTCAGAAGGATTATTTTTATTTTAAATGTGATCACCTTTTTGGAGTATAAAGAATCCAGAGAAGATGAAACACAATTGGTTCTGGGAAGAAAACAAATTATACAAGTTCCTGGGCATTCATTTTAGAGGTAGAAGAAGAATTACTTAGCAGGTATACAAAATATTGTTTCAGATGACAAAAGATTCCATTAAGTAGATTTTTCCCCCTCTATGAAATATAATTTCTTTTGAAAAGCAATGTGATACAATCTGTGTAATGCCAGACTTTTGTATTAGTTATTATTAAATTTTCAAAGTGTTATTATTTTTTTAAAATATAGCTCAAATCCTAAGGCCATTCTAAATAGACAATAACTCCCCAAATGGAAAAAGAATGAGTTGCTGAATTATGCACCAGTTATAAAGCTTTTCAATGGCCTGTTCACTCACCTTAAAGAGTTCAGACCAAACCATAAATAAGTCAAATCCTCAATCAGTGCTCAGACAGTGAACTCACCCTGACTCATCCAGGTGGAGGATCTGAAGTCAAGGATACAGTCCTTCTTTTCTCAAGAATGCATACCAAAAAGACCTTTAAAAATTTTGGATATATGAAAATTCTTAGAAAAAATTCCATCCAGTGAGAGAACTGGACATATGGAACGAGGGATGTAACAAGTAGGACAGGGAATGCTCAAAAGAAAGGATCTACTTCACAATTTTTCCTAAGATCACCATACTTTGAGGTGGATTGAATGTCATTTGACCAGACATTCCAAGTCATCTTCATAATCCTCAACCCTAAATAACTCATCCAAGGTGAAAATACCTATGCAGGCTCCTGTTGTCCAAAGTATATAAATGAAAGAATTGCCTTTAAGATCCCTGCTGATAATATCAACACAGTGACAGATAGGAATAATCTCTAGTCTTATTGGGAAGATTTTATAAGTAGCTTTTACTTTTCATTTTTTCCTCTTCCACACACCTATACTCAAGCCCCCAGACAGATGGCAGAATTATGAGTTTCAGGAAAGTAGGAAGAAATTGGAACTGTTAGGTCACTTAGGACCAGAGGGATTATTTTAAAAGCATTATATTGTGAGTTAAAAAATATCAGTTTGGAAGATCAATTTTTTCATCCTAAAAAATAAAGAAAAGAAAAGTCATTTAAAAATGGAAAGGAAGAGTCAGTGTTTTGACAATTTCCAAGCAAAAACTTTCACTTTGTCCTGATTCTTCATGAAAAGAGTCATTAAAAAAAGGAGGCCCTTATCTGCTGGCTTAGAAAACCTTTAAAAATCTCCTTCTCCAGTGATCTTGGAAGTGTAGGTACCACTTTTATTCACCGTGAGCAGAAGGTCTGCTTTCCAAATGTCCTTAGTCTGTGAAAGTAAGCTTTAAGTGCCCTGCGGACATCCAAAAATGCAATCTGTGTTCAGAGGAATACTGAGGCATACGATATAACAAAGGTAAAAATATTTTCTGATTTATGTGGAAGTTGGAAGCAACGTCTGGCAAAAATCCCAGAACTATTCTTATTATTGCTTTGTTCAGGAAAAGAAAAATCTGTAAAAGGATATGAGCAAGAGAGCATGAAGTTCCACAGATCACTGAGCCAAACATCTAGAAGCTGGAAAGCAGCATTAAGGTCAAAAGGCTGAAATGAGGAGTCTGTTATCAGGTCCCAAATCCAATTGAGATCTCCTGGTAGAAAGAGAGTTCTAATCGTGGATTAAATGAGGGACATTCCTTCAAAAAATGACACTCATTTGAGATGAAGAATCAGTTTTCCTTTGATGCATGAGCTAACCACTGATATGAGGACCAACTAAGCTTGGAAAAATCTTCCAATGGAAAATCTTCCAATTCTTTTCAGAGATAGCCAGAAAGAGTGAAACATAGTAGAAAGTCAAACTGATCTGAGATCTGCCTTTTTATCACTCACCAACAAACTCACATCCCAAACTGTGCACTGTTAAAGAAAAAACACATTCAACTAGTTCAGCCACTTCCCAACAAGCATCCTTATAGGGATATACAGACACTGGTGGACAATCATCACCTAACCTACTCCTAATCTACATAGGAAGGCCACAGAAGGACATAAGAAGGACAATAAGAATAAACTAACAACAATAAAATAGATCTGGGAATAATAATAGAAGAAAGGTTTGATTTAAAGAGATATTAAAATTCCTATTGAAAATAAAGGGAATAATTTGTAAGTCTAAAACAAGAGTATTTTGATAAATTTATATAGAATTTCAGCGAGTTCCTTTTCTCAAGGAGCTTATAGTCCAATCCAGATAACATGACCACTCCCCAATTGCATTTGACAATTTGCAAGCATGATCATCATTTCTTTGTGCTCTTTAAATGTATATTTTGTAATTTTGGACCTCTTTACTTGCCAGTGTAATCTTTTGTGTGTAGAAGAAAAAGAACAAGATACATGAAGTGGAATAGAATAAAGAAAAGAATATAAAGGAACTCTTCTGTGGAAAGAAGAGAAAACAGAAAAAAAAAGAGAGATATAAAATGGGAGGTCAGCAACAATAATAAAATGACTTAACAAATATGTATTAAACACTTTGCATCAACATATACAAGGTGAGAGAGTATAGTGAATTGAAGGCAGGCCTTAAAATCAGAAAAACCTGGGTATGAGTTATACATTTGATATTGATTTCAGTAGTTGTATGATTGTGGGGAAAATCAAGTTAACTTCTCCATGCCTAAGGTAACTTTTAAAGACTTTAACTTAGATGAGTTGCCAACCTATATCATGGTGAGGAAGTCTCCACATTAGAAATTCTCCTATACAGATGATACCACAAGTCTGAACCCAAGTGCATTTGAGCTTGTGCTAGGAATATAAGAGAAAAAACAAACAATTCTTGTTTTCTAGGAGCTTAAAATCAAGGGGCTGGGGGGAGGATAGAGTGGCACTATATTATGTCCACTGATAGTATAATACACACTAGAAAGGGAAGGTAGTGAAGGAAAGAACTTTTTTATTATTATTATTTTTCCAGCTCTACAAATTTTTTTTTTTTTTTTTTTTTTCAGTTTGACTGGTTTGGCAATAAACAAGTAGACCAATTTAGGTAGAATTGTCATTTTTATTATATTAGCTCATCCTACTCATGAGCAATCACTATTTCTCCAATTGTGAGATCTGACTTTATTTGTGTGAAGAGTGTTTTGTAACTGTTCATACCTGGGTTCATCTTGGCAGGTAGACACCCAAATATTTGATATACAGTTATTTTAAATAGAATTTCTCTTTCTATCTCCTGCTGCTGGGCTTGTTAGCATTATATAGAAATGCTGATCATTTTGATGGGTTTATTATCCAGCAACTTTACTAAAGCTGTTAATTGTTTCAAGTAGGTTTTGGATGGCTTTCTAGGATTCTCCAAGTACATCACCATATCATCTGCCAAGAGTGAGTTTTATCTCCTAATTGCCTATTCTAATTCCTTTAATTTCTTTTCTTACTGCTATAACCGACATTTCTAGTAAAATGTTGAATAGGAGAAGGGGCATCCTTGTTTCACCCCTGATCTTATTGGGAACGCATCCAGCTTCTCCCCATTACAAATATTGCTTGCTGATGGTTTTAGATAGATGCTGCTTATCATTTTAAGGAAAACTCCCTTTATTTCTATGCACTCTAGTGTTTTTAATAGGAATGGGCACTGTTTTAGTCAAACAAAATCAAAACACTACAGCCATATTTCAGGAAGGAAAAACAATTTAATCAATAGAGATCTGAAAAGGGCAGGGTCACTTTACTTTAAGGAAGATAAGGACTCTGAAAGGTAAGCATAAGGAGGAAGGGTTTTCCACCCATAGGGATGCTTTGTATAAGGTGTCTAAACAACAGGCAACTACTGAAGAATTTAGAGCAGATCATCAACATGCTATAAGACCTGTATATAAGGAAATGGAGAGAAGAATGACAATTGACATTACTTGGCAATTGACTGAATGTGGCAATAGTTTCCAAAGTGATATAAGCAAGATGATTTATTGGGTTCAGAAAGAGAATATATGAGAAATTATACCAAGATAGTATGGTGTTATAGGACTTGTCACCTCTGGGGCCTCAGAGAAGTCCTTTCACTTCTATGAGCCTCAATCTCTGGGTTTGTATATAACCAGTGGTATTGTTTGTCTGGGTATGAACACAACAAGTAATCATGCCATGTTCTGGCTACCACTTTTGAAATTTGTACCTCTCTTCCCAACTTATCCCTGAGACTTCCAAAACCTGTTTCTCCCTTAGTCCCTTTCCCTATCAGGCAAATTCAAAGGGAAACTAGTGGGGGGAGAAAACAATGGGGGAGCTCATCTGTTTCCACCCACCCTAACCAGACAACTGTTTCTTAATTCATTTTGGCCTGAGGAGCAGAGGGAACTTCCAAAGGTACTTTATCCTTTTTGGAGGCTTTTATACACACATTTATGAACCACTGTAATGCTGGAGAAACTGAGCAAGATAGAGATCAGAGAGTATTTAGTAGTTTATTAAATTGAGAGATATACTGGAACCAAATGGATCCATGGTTTGGTCCCATAGCTGAATGAGACTATCGTCTCTAAGAATCCAGCAAACAATGTGAGTTCTCAAAGATATATATACAGGTGGCTCAGACTTAGGGGGTAGACTGAGGCAGGGGCAGAGTCAGGGTGCTGAGAACAGGAACAGGACTCTGACAGGATGGGGTGAGCCTCTGGAGATGAGATGACATAATCAGGGAGAGGCAACCCAGACATGGGGAGAGGCATCTTGATAAGACAGTATCTGATATTCTAATAGCTTGGGATGGGGAGAGGCATTCTGATATTCCAAAACATAAGCTCTTTTATCCTTATCAAGTATTCTGATAAAGAGGGAGGGGAGGTTTTACAAAACTGAGAAGCAGGGAGACCGAGGCAGGACTGAGTCAGGATAATTAGGGAAACTGAGTCAGGACAATAAAAGAGAACTGTGGCATAACACCATGAATCACTGCAAATCTTCCTTTTGATTTGGTTGCCAGTTTGGGTTGGGAGAGTAGAAAGCAGAACTAAAGTTTTGTGTAATGTTTTACCCCTGTCAAGTTTCCTACCTTCATACCAGTCACTAATGGTTACCTTTGCAGCGGTCTCTTCACAATTAAAATCAAACACAGATCACACAGATGTTATGACTGGTCATAAATTTAAATGGGAAGGGGAGGAAGAAGAAGGGAATAAGAATTTATTAAGCAACTATCATGTACCAGACATAATATTAAGCACTCCACAAATAATACCTTATCTTAGCCTCACAACAAGCCTGGGAGGTAGATGATATTATTATTCCCATTTTAGCAATGAGGAAACTGAGGTAGCCAGAAATCCAGAGTCATACAGCTAGTAAATTTCCACTCAGATCTTCAAGGTCCCAATTTCTGGGCTCTATCTAGTTGCCTGTGTGGAAGATGGGAATAGCTTCTAAGGAACTACAGAAAATCAGAAATGAGGAATAACTTTTCAAAAGAGAAAACTCTTGCAGTAAATATCTGCATTCTGCAGGGCCCACGGGGTATAGAGAAAGGGGAGTTACAGACTTCACTGTTACACTGCATCCACTTAGAAGTTTGAAGTGAGAGGAAGTGAGCTGGGAAGGAAACTCAAACTCCCTCAACAATTCAGTCATATTCACCCATTTTCTTCTTCTTCCTCTTCCTACCTGTTCCATGTTTATCTGTCCCTCTGGACCTCTCACTCTTTGCCTGTCCCACCTCCAGTTCAGTGCATGGCTTGCCATCTTACTACCTTGGCTCCTAGCTCTTCGGCAATACAACCAAGCTTCTGTTGCTAAACTTCTCTGAATGCTCATGATCAGCCCCTTCTAGTCTGTGTGAACATATAGAATCCTCTTAGAGACTATAAGTCCCAACGTCCACTTAGCCCAATTTCTAAGCTTTTCTTTGCCTGCAGGGAATTGAGCCAGAATACTTTGCTGTTACATGTAAAATGTGAAAACTGGACTAGGTGGCTTTAGATACTGCTTTCAGATTTAAGTTTTATTTATATTGACAGTATATTTTTTAAAAAATAAGCTTTGGTGATATTTAATATATAGACTGACAGTGTCATCCTTACTTGGTCCAGGTGCTTATATATGCTGTGAGCTATCATGAGAGAATGAAGGAGCTCCCCCATGAAGAAGTACCGACAATGATAGCTTCACCCATTCATTCACATTTAGTGCATGGAGACCCTATTCAAGTTTCCTGTGCCTGGTTTTATATTATCTAGCTTTAACTAAAGTAACCCTTACAAAATAGGCAAGGGCCTTCAAAAGATTCCTGAATAGAAACAGTGGAATGAAAGTGAGAATCCTGTAAGCACTAATGACTAGTGAGAAAATGATGGTACAAGCACTTTTATTCCTGGAAAATATCCTTCACAAGGCACACAAGAAGGCAAAAGCAATGATGATCTAGTTAGAGCTGGCAAGAAATCAGACAAGAATCATTAGAAGTGATCCAGATTTGCAACATGCATTTACATACACTATTATCATTGACAAATCTCATCTTAATTACATATTGTTTTGAGATGTCAAATAATGATATAATGAAGTCATTTCAAATTATAAGATCTTTTTAAAAACTAGCCTTTTGTTCATGAATATTAGGTGTCACCTATAAACATTTTCATATTTTATCTCCTATTTTAAATAAATTGGAAACCAAATTTTCTAACCTGTTTAAAAATCTTTCAATGAAGACTTCTGGTAGTTTTTGAAGATAATTGGTAAAAAGTATTTTTTTAAAATGAAATATTTTCTGATAAATTGGCAACCACAATTGCTTGCCAGTAGGTCAAATGGAAATCTGTTATCACAATTAAAAAAAAAAAAAAGCCTTTGTAAAAATGCAGAAAGAGAAAAGAGGACCCAATCAGTTTTAAAGATGCAGGCAATTCTCTCTATGTAGCCAGTGGTAAAGGCTGTTATCAACTATGCAATAGCCCAAGACAGAATGTCCACATGTTTTTGAGTCCTCTTGTCTTCCAAAAACATGTCCCCAATGCTTCAAAAATGGGTGACAACATTTTAGGTGGTTTGGTAATGCATGAATTTCCCATTCCCCTAAGCAACCTTGAAGGGAAAGGCACAAAAAATTGGGAAGGCCAGGAAAGATTTCATATAGAAAGTAGTACTTCAGTTGCACGTTGAAGGAAATTAGGAAATCCAAGAGGCAGAGGTGAGGAGAAAGCCCATTCTAGGCAAAAGGGACAGCCCGGACAAAGGCATGGGGACAAGAGACATAGGAGATAGTGTATTATTTGAGAAAAAGCAAGAACACCATTTAGGTTGACTTGTAGAGTACACATAGAAGAATAATGCATAAGAAGACCGGAAAGGTGGGGTATTACAATGTTAAAAATAAATTTAAATTACAAAGAAGAAATAGTAAGGATTCACTGAATCAGGATAGTGACATAGTAAGACGTATAGTTTAGGAAAATCACTTTGGTGGCTATGTAGAGAAAGGACTGAAGTAGGAAAAGATCAGAGGCAGGTATAGTTTAGGCAAAAGGTGATGAGGTCATTGCAGTAGTTCAGTCAGGGGAGAGAAGGATATGGTTGCTAGAAACAATGTGGAGGTAAAAAGAACAAGATTTGGCAATAGAGTACACATGTGGAATATGTGGAATAAGGAAGAAAGAGTGACATCAATGACTAGGAGGATGGTGGTATGTACATACCATGATTTATTTAGCGCCTTGGTAGCTTCTATACAGGAAAAAGAATATCCATTCTGGGTAACACTCTTCTTCTTTACCCCTGCCACATTAAATCCCCTGGCTTCTTTCATACTTCAGTGTAAGAACCAAGTCCTATGAAAGACCTTTCCTAATCTCTTCTACTCCCCTCACATTCTTGTCCTCTTGAAATGACTTGCTACTATCAAAGCCAGACTAGCTATTCATTTCTAAAACTGTCCTTTCACTCAGACTTGAAAGATTCTCACTCTTTTCCCTTTGTCTGCAAATGGAATACTCCTGTGCCCAGGAAGACACTGTCCAGCTGTTAAAACCAGTTTATTTTAAGTGACCCTTAGTGAATCCTCAAATTTACGCTCTTCTTCAGGTTGTATGACAAGATACTAAAATCCAGACACTGGGGAAATATACTGAACCAGTATATATATATTCAGGCCTCTTGGGTGAGGGAAGGAGATTAGAATCTTACCTTGGTTAATCAGAGAAGGCACTAGAAACAAGCTGAATCAATAAATGTATAAAAAGAATAAACTAGATATGAACAAACGATTTGAGACTACAAGTGCTTTGATCATGGAATGAAGGCAGGTGACTGTCACATAGGAAACATATTATGACTTCCTAAAAGACTAAGATGCTTCCCTTGGCCCATGTTTATTTTTGATTCAGTTGTTGATTTTTAAATATTAATTTCATCTCTGTAAGCTGTATATCCCTGAAAAAAAATGAGTGCAATAAGAATTATTCAATCAAATAAACATTTTAAGTGCCTACTTTGTGCCAGGCTGGTCCATTCTCTCTGATGACATGGTCAATGATTAGGGGAAGGTGGCAGTGAACAAGAAGAGATCAAAACAGAGAAATAATGACAGCAAGCCAGGCAAAATGTGAACACAACAAGTATTGAGAGAGCTACTGTTGTGCCACAGTTCTCTTTTATTGTCCTGACTCAGTTTCCCTAATTGTCCTGACTCGGTTTCCCTGAATTGTTCTGCCTCAGGTCCTAATTGTTGCAACACCAATCCTCCCTCCTAATCATGATGATCCATTAAGGAGAAAGACCTTTTATCCTAGACATCATCCAAATGTTGGGTGCCTCTCTCCATTCCAATTTATCAGAATGTTGGGTGCCTTTCCCCATTCTGTAATCCCAATTTATCAGATGTTCCCTATGCCTTCCCCCACCCTATCAGAATCGGATTGTTAGTCCCTTGTTCCTGCTCTCAGTGCTCTGACTCTGCCCCTGCCTCGATCTACCCCTGTATCTGAGCCACAGGTATATATACGTCATTGAGAACACACATTGTTTGCTGGATTCCTGGAGATGATAGTCTCATTCAGCTCTGGGACCAAACCATGGATCCATTTGGTCCCAGTAAATTTCTCCCTTTCAAATAAAATATTAAATAACTCTCTAATCTCTTTCTTGCCTCAGTTTCTCCAGCATTACACTACAGGTTGGAGGATTATGATGGGAACCAAATCCCCAAGAGGGTAGAAGAGAAAGTTATGTCTCTGTTTTGATCTCCTGATTAACCAATCTGGACTTCAGTTTCTACTGGTATAAATTGAGAGGGTTGGGAAAGCTCCCCAATATATGAAAACAAGAAACATATAGCCACTGACCATGTCATCAGAGAGAATGAACCATCCTAGCACAAAGTAGGCACTTAAAAATATTTGACTGAATAAGTCTTTTTAGACTCAATATTGTCAGGGATATAGAACTTACAAAGATGAAGTTAATATTTAAAAATACACAAATGAATCAAAAATAAAATATGGAGTAGAAAATTACCAGTTATATTGGATTCATCAGAAACTACCTATAAAAAGGTAACTTTGAATGATATTGTGAAGAAGAGAGGGCGAAAATTTAGTGGAGAGAACAATCCAAAGTGAAGTCACATGGATGAAAAAAAAATTAAGTACCTCAGGATAGCTTTGCAGACAAGAGAGACCTGTACATTAAATGATAGTGAAGTTATCTCAGTTAAAAGTTTGATGAGCACACATATCAAGTATGATGGTTAATGCTGACCACTGGAAATTTGGAGAGGGTTCTAGAGTTTACCGAGGTAACTAGGGGACAAGGAAGTATGCTTTATAAGAATGAGTTGAAGAAATTCTGTATGTCTAGCACAGAAATAGAAAGATTGTTTTGTCAGATCAGAAGGGTTACCATACAGAAGTAAGATTAGACTTAACCTGCATGACCAAAGAAGGTATAAATGAGAATAATGCGTAAAAGCTGCTGAGATGAGAGATGGACTTTGGCTTAATATGAGTTAGGGGACAAAAAGAATAACAAAAAGAGAAAAACCAATACATTGTTACACGGAAGGAAATGCATAAAGCTGGCCATAGAATACTTGATATATTTATCGTGCATGTGTATATAAAACATGCAACATTCTGTTACCAAGACAAGCTGCTGCTAATTGGTGTAATGAACACTGCAAATTCGATCTACTTTTTGATGTCAAAACAAAGAGAACAACGTAATGTCAAAAATGTCAAAACAGCCAAATATTATTTATTCTTATTCTGTTCACATTTTTGTTGTTGTTGTTGTTTTTGCTTTTTGTTTTTGCTCTGAGTGCCTGGGAGTTAATCTATAGGATATTTTGCTAAGAATATAACCAAGTAAACCTGACCTTTCTTGTAACAATGCTAGCGTGACTCTCCAAACACTCTTCCCTTACTCAAAAAGAAAAACAAAAAAACAAACAAACAAAAAAAAAATCGACAACCCTACACTCCTTTCCCCAACAAAAGACCATAAGTAAAATAGCTCCAGTGAGACATTAGGGAATTACAGCCAGGGCTAGTGAAGCTATTCTGCACTCATTTGGAGCATCCTTAGCATTTCCATGCAATTCTAGGCACACATCTAGATGCGAATCTCTCTCTCTCTGAGGCTATACTCAGAAATAACTTACTATATGCTGGGAAGTACATGAATCTCCTATGTAACTTGCACAAAAATCAATTTTCATTAACAAGAGCCTTGGTGTGCAATAGGGAGAGTATATAAAAAGATTTAAAAAAAGAAGAAAAAAGAGCAAGGGGCAAGAAACATCACTAGCATGATTGAAAGGAGAGCACTCTGACACAAAAGCCATCCTAAACCTTTTTCACCCTCTTTTTCTGAAGAGATGGAGGAAAACATTGAAGACGCCCTTAGGCAGATTATTCAAGCAGATCCTGACAATAGCAGCACTTGGGGGTTAATTTTTGAATAAGAATAAAACTGTTTTAAACAACTTCTCCAATGTACTAGATAAGGATCAAGAATCCTTTGCTTAAGTATCAGCCATCCATGTTATCTTTTTTTTTTTTTTCCACTTCTAAAAAATATAGAGATACCCCACTGGTCTCCAAACAGGAGAAATGTTCTCTGTGTTGGAGCCACCTGGGATATTTTCAATAGGTAGTGAAGGGGAACATGTAGTCCAATTCGCTGAAATCTAACAGCCCACTCCACTAGCTCATCCAACTATGCATTTTCATTCAGAACTGCTCTTTCCACACAGATATCTTACCCCAGCCCACCCTAGAGGATCTCCTTTCCTTTTCAAGATCCTGTTTATTTGATGTCATAAACATTTAAAAAGTTAGAAACTTCTTTCAAACTTTTCAGAATCCAACTTCTAAGTTTAGTCTACACGGGTCACAGAGGCATTATGCATACTACACATGACATACTATGAAATGAGATTGTTGCTAATATTGAAATTGGCCAGTGAATATTTATAGTTGTTATTACTCTGTGAGATTCCCAAATATTAATTCTTCAAGCATGTGCCTAATGATTTTCTTCTTAATAATAGATTAGATCTATATCTAACACCTATAAACAAAATTCAAAAACCCGGTAATCCAAAAATATTTTACATCAAAATGTATGTAATGTTTTTTTTTTCCTGAAACAGATTTTTCCCCTAATAGTTTTACATAAGCCAATATTAAATAAATTTTCATTTTTCAATGAAACATCATTTGAGTACTGGAAAGAAGATATTTGAGAATAGACTAAATATTCATGGTGTTATGCCACAGTTCTCAGTTTTCTTAATTATCCTGACTCAGTCCTGACTCAGTTTTCTTGCTTCTCAGTCCTGCAAAACCTCCCCTCCCTCTTTATCATAATATTTGATATGTTTTAGAATATCAGAATGCCTCTCCCCATCCCAAGCTATGGGAATGTCAGATACCTTCTTATAAAGATGCCTCTCCCCATGTCTGGGGTGCCTACCCCAATTATGTTATCTCATCTCCAGAGGCACACCCCACCCTGTCAGAGTCCCCCTCCCGTTCTCAGCACCCTGACTCCGACCCTGACTCAGTCTACCCCTGAGTGTGAGCCATGTGTGTATATAGGTCATTGAAAACTCTCATTGTTTGCTGGATTCTTGGAGATGATAGTCTCATTCAGCCATGGGACCAAACCATGGATCCATTTGGTCCCTGTAAATCTCTCCCAATAAATAAATTCTTATACTCTCTAATCTCTATCCTGCCTCAGTTTCTCCAGCATTACAATGGGGAAACAATCCTGTATTAAATATTTGTCAAAATACATATATAGGTAACAGCATGGTTTGTGATGAGTGGGGGAAAGGGAGAAAGATATACTCATAAAGAATATAGTAGCTACAGATGCCAGTAGCAAAATTGCCCTCTGTCATAAAATATTTTTAAAATTTAAAATCATCTTTCTGATGTAAGCAGAAAAGGGCACCAGTCTGACTCAGAATGTTATATTCCGCCTCGTGCATTTCAGAACTAGGCTTAAATATACCATTATATTGTTTCTGAGCTTTAAAAATTCAGTAAATGACATTTGTTGTGATGTCACTAGGTTTGTTCCTAATGCCATAGACTGGTCTGCAAACCAACCAATCCAACTGCATTCAAGAAATGGGACTAAATAATCCTTGTTCCTAAGTCAATTATTTGGAAATAGAGGCCATAATGTGAGATTTACTATGATACTGTTAACTTTGTAGTGAATTGAAGTGTTTGTAGCATCTGTAAAATTGACTGATAGTTTCTCATCCTGCCAGCAGTTCTGCAGAGAATAAGACTTTTATGTTCAGAAAAGAAGCAAGGTCAAACAATTCCAAAAGGTGGGTTGGAAATGCTCCTTCTGATCCTGCAGAAATATACTGGGCTAAGTTGTGCTTCAAGGGAGAGGTATAGTGCCTGGAGCACAAAAGAGTCTCAGAAAAACAAGCCCATGCTAAAAGGTTGGAAGGATTGATGAGATGGAATAAGTTAGTCCATATGCTACATTTCACGAGGCTGAAAATACCTTTGCTCACACTAGCCAAGGGTGACTCACACTGAAGAGTGAAGAAGATAACTGTATTGACTACATTTGCAATAAGTTTCAATCCCAGAACAGAAGTATGAGTGACAAACTTTCAGAGGGAAATGCTCTACCTAAAGGCCAGAGAATCTGGTTGCCCTTACAAAATTAGCCTCAAGAAGGGTTTATTTGTATTAATTCCCCATTACTGGTAGAAAAGAAAACTTGACGAGTACCCATACTACAAAGGGGTAGAATAGAAGTAATGTGTCCTATATAATTTTTTCACATTTGTTATCATTTTGCCGCAATATTCAGGTGGTTATCATGATTTTTTAAATAAACCACAGAGTTCCACTTCATCCCTTTGACTGGCAAGTATTTATTATAAAGAATGCTTAAGTTTCCAGGAAATTCTTCCTTCTTAGATCTTTCACCACTTTTCTCTTTCTTTTCTGGTAGTCATTAGTTATATGAAGTACCATATTTTCAGACGGATGATCTGTCCACTTGCATGGTCCCGAATCCCATGATATCTCAATAATTACACTGTATATTAGGAGGAGTCTGGGCTGGCCTACGGGACTCCTCTGATTTGTGTCTTAATTAAACTTGTTTTAAATTAAAACAACCTTCCCCCTAGACATTTGTCTGAGGAGCTTAAAAGGTTTCCTTGAGAGAGGGCAACACTATGGATCAGTGGCATGATGACTAGAATCAAGACCTGGGAAGTATACAATGATTGACAGGAAAGTAACTTGATTATATCTATGTGATCCACTAATATGATCGAAGATATACTAGAAGGTAAGAGTAATATGTACACACATCCACATCCATATATATATATATATATATATATATATATATATATATATACTTCCACATATATTATTATAATATAATGCAATATATATACATACTAGAAGTTAGGAAAATTGGGAATATGGTGGTATAAAATTGTGTGTGTGTATATATATATATATATATATGTGTGTGTGTAAGTATGCATACATGCATATGTGTCTGTATAGTCACTCTTCTCCCATGCAAGTGGTTCCTCTCCAGAATACTGGAATCTGTGATTTGAGATCCTTTAAAGCATGGTACGGGATCCTTTCTTGGTGTCTGATAGATTATGAGCTTTTCATATATATATATCCCATATATATGTCCCATTATATATATCATCATATATATATGTCCCATTCAAAAAAAAAAAAAATAGAACAGCTGTTTTTGTTGGGAGACACTTTAAGAAAAGTAGGTAAGTCATTGAACTTTACACTAAAAATTTCTGGGATTAGCATATACAAAATCTCAGGGTCAGGGAAGAGGGAGGATGAAAAGGAAATGAAAGAGGAGGAGAAGAGGAAGAAGATAATTTCCAAAATAATATCATATACTATTATATAAATATATATTTATGAAAGTCATAAAATGCCCCTCTTGCACCTGTGCAATATACACCCCACTCTTTTTACCTGACTAGTAGACTCCACTAAAAATTCAAAGGAAAAGCTAAAGAAGTCAGCCCTGATCTCTACCTTGTAGATACATACACACTCACAAACTATGTGTGTATGTACGTATATTTAATTGCATATTGTATTTTTCCATTACTGAGATTTTCCCCTCTGCATTCTTCTTTCCACTTCCTTCAAAATTTATGTTTTGCAATCTTTGTCAATTGTCTAGGTATATGATGAATTCTCACAGTTTTTTCATTTTATTTTCTCATTTCATTATTGAATTGGAACATTCTTTCATATAGTGGTTATTACTTTGCATTTCTTTTCAATTCAGAACTACTTGTTCAAATCCTTTAATTGTGGCTGTGTTCAAATAAATAAATCTTTCATCTTTTTGTGGCTCTGACTCACACCCAATTCTTAAGTGGCATTCAATGCCCTCAACATTTCATTGGTTCTAGCAGGGACCACTGCTTTTTATATTTAATCTATCCCATCTATTTTTTTAGGTCTTTGTTTTCCTCACTGTCATTTTCATTTACTGACCATGAACCATGATTAATAGAGTTAATATGTGATGGCTCTACCATCAGTAATAGGGAAAAGTTTGTTTATAGAAATCTTTTTTCCAGATACTCAATAGTATTTTATTTTCCCAATAACATGAAAAGATGATTTTCAACATTAATTTTGTAAGATTTTGTATTCCATATTTTTTCTCCTTCCTTTATCTCCCCCCTCCCTATGAGAGTAAGCAACCTGATATGGGTTATACATATACAGTCTTTTAAAATATGTATACATATTTGTCATATTGTGCAAGAAAAATCAGAACAAAAAGGAAAAAAAAAGAAAAATTCTCAAACAAAAAAGGTGAAAATACTACTCTTTGATCGACATTCAGTCTCCATAGTTCTCTTTCTGGTTGTAGATGACATTTTCCATCCCTAGTCTATTGCAATTATCTTAAATTACTGCACTGCTGAGAAGCGCTGTCTATCATAGCTGATCATAACATAATTTTGCTGTTGTTGTGTATAATGTTCCCTAGTTCTGCTTAGTTCACTTAGCATCATTCTTCTGAGTCTCCCCAAACTTTTCTGAAATCAGCCCGATCATTTCTTTTTAAAAATATAATAGTATTTCATTTTTCCAAGTACATGCAAAGGAAATTTTCACCTTCACCTTTGCAAAACCTTGTGCTCCAAATTTTTCTCCCTCTACTCCCTTCTTCCCCTCTCCAAAACAGCAAGAAATCCAATATAGATTTGTGGTGTTCTCTTCTTTTTTATAATATAATGGTTCTCTGGGAGCAGGTTTCTTGGGGACGTTTTCTGGAGGCAGCTTTAGTTTTGGTTCAAAGTAATAATCACCCCAAATGCAGCCAGGGATTAAAGTACAGTCTTTTATTGTCTCTTCCAAAATAGCCCAGTTAGCTTTCTTTGATTCCAAGAGCTCTCATTGCTAGTCTTTTTTTTGCCTCTGCCAGCTTGTGCCTCTAGCTCAACTCCAATTCCTGGCAATCTTCCAAACTGACCGATTCCACTGACTCAGCTCCTTTTTATGCTCTTTTAGAGGAGTAAACTCAAAGGCTGACTCCTCCTTCAAGAATGGGATTATGGGAGGTGTAAATTCTCATACTGAATACTGACTTGTGAATCTCCCATGTGTGAGCCAATATGTAAACTCTCTTTAATGTGTGAGCTCTAATGTGTGAATTCTCCCAAAGGTGTGAACACAAGCATTGTTTCTTATCAATTCTATTGAGTTAACACTAGGATTCTAACAAGATTAAACATGTGCAATTTTTCTAAACCTCTTTTCACATTTGCCATGTTGCACACACACACAAAATCAAAAGAAAAAAAAAACAACCAAAAAAAGTTGAAAATACTATGCTTTAATTCAAATTCTGTCTTAATAGTTCTCTCTCAATGTAGGTAGCACTTTTCATAACAATTCTATTGGGATTGCCTTGAATTATCTCCTTGTAGAAAAGAGCCAAATCCATGACAGCTGATCATCACATAATACTGTTGTTCCTATGTACAATGTTCTCTTGCTGCCACTTACTTCACTTTGTATCAGTTCATGTAAGTCTTTCCAGCCTTTTCTGAACTTAAACTGCTCATCATTTTTTGTAGAACAATAAAATTCTGTTACCTTCATATATCATAACTTAGTCAGTCATTCCCCAATTGATGATCATCCTCAATTTCTAATTCCTTGCCACTACAAAAAAAGCTGCGACAAAAATTTTTACACAAGTGAGTTTTTTCCCCTCTTTTATGATTTCTTTGGGTTACAGACCCAGTAGTGGTACTGCTAGATCAATGGGTATGCATAGGTTTATAGCCCTTTGGTCATAGTTCCAAATTATTCTCCAGAATGGATCTATAAGTCCACAACTCCACCAACAATGCAACACAATGTCTCAGTTTTCCCACATCACTTCCAACATTTATCATTTATCTTTTCCTATCATTTTAGCCAATCTGTGACGTAAGGAGTGGTATCTCAAAGTTGACTTAATTTATCTTTAATCAATAGTGATTTACAGTATTTTATCATATGACTAGAAATGGTTTTATTGTAAGTTTCTGAAAATTATTCATATCCTTAGAGCATTTGTCAATTGGGGAATGACATATTCATATAAATTTAGGTAATTTCTTCACACATTTTAGAAATGAAGCCTTTATCCAAAACACTGTCTGTAAAATTTTTTTTCTAATTTTGGCTGCATTGGTTTTGTTTGTATAATTTTTAAAAAAAATCTAATGCAATAAAATTATTCATTTTGAATTTTTTAATATTTTCTAGTTCTTCTTTGGCCATAAATTCTTCCCTTCTCCAAAGACCTGACAGGTAGACTATTCCTTATTTTCCTAATTTGAATGACTGGGTCTCAACCAAGGTAGAAATAAGCTTCTCCTGCCTTCTCCACACCGTTTCTCAATATTTTATAGCATAAATGCTTTTCTATCATCTTTATCATAAATTCCCACAAGCTACTTTGATTTCTAAATTCATATTTCTCTTGGCTTCAATATTGTTCTGGTTAGCAAAGAGATCAAGTATTTGCTTCCTAAAGGGAATTTTAGAGTTTTGGGGGCATCATGATGGCAAGTAATTTACATTTTTCATCTTGCTTAAGAAATGGTTATAGTCTTTGTCGGTGTCTGTTCCTTAATCTACTGTTTTTCAGAGTTAAATGACTTGTTCAAATAAATGAGGTCGAAATTGCCTCATTTTTTTTTCTTATTTCTCCTAATTGGGTATTGATTTTCATTCTTCTTCTAACAAGTTAGTGGCCTGACCATACAGTTGATCTGAAAATTATTTCCACATCAGTAACCAATCATTTTCTAGTGGTTAAAATATAAATAATAATAAGAAAAAACAATAAAGAAATAATGATAAATAATACACCACAATATAAAGATATTTTTGGTTGCTTATCATGTCAAGTGCCTCCATATTTTCTTCTTAAAGAAAGTATTCATTTTCTAATCTTCTATGTGTTCTATAAGCTTTTGTCATTTCTTGTATCATCTTCCTGTAAATGATTATTTCAAGGATTACAATGTGAAATGACTGAATGAGACATGGAATTAATTATGTATATTGAGATATATGATAAAAGCAATTCTGCCAACTCCATCACTAGATTCTCCATGGGAACCATCCTGAGTTCTGCTATTGCTACTGATGATGGAGAAGGGAACCACACCAGGCTAAGGACCATCCAGATACATGAAATTGTCAACTGAAGTAGGAAAATTTAGCTAAAAAATTCATCACCAAAAAGCTGTCTTACTGGTGAGGAACTTTTTAATATATCTCATTACCTATTTCTGTAGGTACAGAAACTTGACCATAAACTGTTTTTAAGATCTTAAGTATTATCTATGTGCTTATGAAGGATAAAAGGAACACATTTACACTGTTTCAATGTATTTCTAAGGTCAAATAGGATTAAGATATTTAAATAAAGTGTAAAAGATTTTAAGATGCAAACAAAGAGCTAATAGGTGCTTGATGGGAAACTTTTTCTGACTAGGTGGGAAGGGTATAGGCATATAGAAAATAAATATTGCTTGTTAAATTTTATAGCAGAATTTAAGTGATTCAGTGGTGAGAGTGCTAGGCATGGAATCAGCTATATGATCCTGGACAAGTCACTTAACCCTGTTTGCTTTAATCCACAAGAAAAGCAAAGGGCAATTCACTCCAGTATTTTTGTCAAGAAAATCTCATGGGAGCAGTTAGGTGGTGCAATAGATAGAGCACCAGCCCTGAAGTCAGGAGGACCTGAGTTCAAATCTGACCTCATACACTTAACACGTCCTAGCTGTGTGACCCTGGAAAAGTCACTTAACCCCAATTGCCTCATCAAAAATTTTTTAAAAAATTAAAAAAAAAAAGAAAATCTCATGGATAGTACTGATATGCTAGAGTCCACAAGGTCACGAAGAGCCAAACACAACCGAATAACTGAACAACAGTAAAATGATGTGGTATTATCCTCTTCTATTAAATTCTAATAAGACTTGGCTATTTTCCTAGAGTGAAGTAATGATTTTCATTTAACTTCCCCTCCAACTTGCTCCCCCTTTCCATAAATGACTACCAGAAATTCAAAAGAGGATTATTCCTAGAAAATGAAGCAAACTAAATTCTCAATCTCTTTGGCATGCTGACAACTGGAAAACAAGGTTTACAAATTGGGCTCTTTATTTGACTATCAGTGAGTTTGTATGTTTTTCATTTCTCCATCTGATTAACAATGGTGGTCATTTGATTTTACATTTCCATAAAGGTGAAGGCTAGAGTTCTGACAAGTTAATATCCTATAAATAAACACCATGAAAGTATATTAATTCACCTTATACATTGAACAGCAAAATCTGTGTCCAGCCACTCTGGGAGTGAAGCTTTACCTAAAGAAAAGGGATCTAACTTCTCAGAGGGGATAGGAGCTACTTGTGATCCAGTGTAGAATGATGAAGAATCACAGATGATTCACCAGAATGAAACAAGTCAGAGCTCAAATGAGAGAGACCAGGCAAAGAAGAGTTAAGTAAGTAAATAGTGGGAGCTTGTGGTTTCTTGATGTGGAGTACTGATCCAGCTACTAGCTGAACAGAGAGCAGTAAAGACCATATGCTGTCCTTCTAGGGCATTTATCTATCCATTATCTAATAGACAAGTATTTATTAAGCACCTATTTATTATGTGCTGGACAAAGTCCCGGGTATTCAGGATTGAAATACAAAAACTAGAACGGTGGGAGACCTGAGACAGGAAGACCAATTAGGAGGTCATTACCTGAGAGAAATACAGAACTTTGGGCTAAAAAATTGTGTATATTCATCGAGGCAGCAATCCCATTACTAAATCTATATCCAAAAGCAATTAAAGAAAAAAGAAAAACAATCTATAGCTACACAAATATCTGTAGCAACTCCTTTTGTAATGGCTAAGAATTATAAATCCAGGGGAGGCCCATCAAGTGGAGAATGACTCAATACATTGTAGTATAAGATTGTGATGGAAAGAAATGATGAGCAGGCTAGTTAAAGAAAAACCTGGAAAGACTTAACTTGAACTGATACAAAGTGAAGTGAGCAGAACCAGGAGAACAATATACACAGTAACATCAATATTTTACGATGATAACAGTGAAAGACTTAGCTTCTTAGCTACTCTGATCAAGACAATGATTCAATTCAGAAGGACTCAATAAAAAGTCCTCTCCACCTGTAATGCCAGAGAAACTGAGGCAAGATAGAGATTAGAGAGTTTTTAATATTTTATTAATTGGAGAGTATAACTGACTGGACAGGACTCTTGTCTCAAAGTATCCAGTAGTGAATGTGAGTTCTCAATGATATATATAGCCACATGACTCAGTCAGCTACAGGGGTAGACCAAGCCAGGGGCGGAGTCAGAACACTGAGAGTGGGAAGTTTCAGGACCCTAAATTTGGTTCTAGCAGGATGGGGGGAAACTGGAAGCCAAAGTCAGGATGTCTGAATAAACAGAAATAAAGATGTCAATGAGGTATCTGGGATAGTCTTATCTTTTGGAATATTTTAGAGGGGTAGTGCCATAAATTCTTGAGGGCAGAAGGAGTTAGGAGCCAAGAAGTCTGATCTCCCCCTCATCATGAGTCTCACATTGACAATTTATAACCTTAGAGCAAATGGTCCTTAGTCTTAACGGACCAGCGGGGTCGGGGTGGTGGGGTTTACCACTAAGAAGATTGAGGCAGAACTAGTAGGGAAACTCAGTCAGGACAATTAGGGTAACTGGTGCAGGGAAACTGAGGTAGAACAGTTCAAAGAGACTGTGGCATAACACACCTCCAAAGAGAGAACTAAGTTAAAGTAGAATTTGCTCAATTTATTTTTCTTGATTTTTTTTGGAAATATGGATGATACAGAAATATGTTTTGCATGATTTAAAATGTATAATTGATTTCATATTGTTTGCCTTCTCACTGGATGGGGGAGGGGTGGCAGGGAAGGAAAAATCTGGAACTGAAAATTAAAAAACAGAAAGTTTGAAAGAGGGGAGAGTTTGGTGATAAAGATAATCAGTTGTTTTAAACACACCAAGTTTAATATGTAGAAACATATAATATGTAGAAACATCTAGTGATGTAAGGTGATTTTGTAGTGCCCTGATTTTAGGGGGGCTTCCGTTCTGGCAATAAGTCAATGATTCCAGATCTTCTGGCTTTGGACTCTACCTCAGGAAACTCCCATGTGTGTCTGCTTCTGACCACTCCTTAGTCAGATAGCTTCTGTTCTCAGAATAGTCCTACAGATCAAACTCCTGAGGCAATAGTGAAAAGACCACTCCTCCTTTCTACCTATGAGCCATGGAATTAGCATATCAATGACTGAAAGCTCGGTAAATGTATCTCCTTGCTTCTGTTCCTCTGCTGAATTCTCTTAGAAATCCAGTCCACTTTGTTATGGTGTTACTATTACAATAAACTTTGCTCCTTGGCTAAGGAGATGAGTTCAAGCCTGCAAATTCTTTTGAGACATCTTCCAATAACAGTCTGTGACCCCAAATTTTTGGGGTCCCCTTCCCAACCTCAACACTAAGAATCCAATTTTAAAATCTCCAATAGGAAATTGCTGAGGAGGAAAGTGGGGCTAGCTATTTGCTGACCAAAATAATTATACAGAAATCCATGGTCTCCCCACGGTATGTATTCATGACACACAATAGTGAACCTCCCATGATTTTTTAGCCCAGATGACCTTTATAGACTTCTGAAATTTTTGACCAAGTCTAATTAGATATTCAAACTGATTTCAGTTCTGGGAACTGTAGTCCTACATAGTGTTTTCTTTCTGACCCAGAAGGATATGAAATGTAGGTGAGCTCTGAAATACAGGAAGATTTTCCCAGGTTAGAGTCATAAAGATATCTGTGTTAATGGGTACAATGTGAATAAAGAATCAGCAAAGGTGAAGGAGCAGTCAGACAGATGGAAAAAAAAAAAACAAACAAGAAAGATCAATGCCCCCAAAAGCTAGTGAGGACAGTGTTCAGAAGGAAAGTGATTAGCAGTATCAAATGCTGCCGAGAGCCCAAGAAATTGAAGAATTATTGATAACTTTGGGAAGAACAGTTTCAGTTTAATCATAGGTTCAAAAGCCATACTGCAGAGTATTTAGAAGAAAGCAAGAGGCGAGGAAGTGGAAGCATCATATACACAAAGATTTCTCAAGGAGTTTTGCTGAGAAGGGCATAAGAGATAAGAAATTAGTTAGTTGTGGGGCCACGTTTATCTAGGCCAAGTGCTGTATCCTTACTCAGTATCTTTTTCAGTAATCCTTACTTTGTTAATGGTTGATGAACCACAACCATCACATTTCATTCCAATCTTAAATTTGAACTATTGGATTGGCCTATTTCAGACCTGTTCCACTAGTAAGTTATTTTCACGCAAAGAGTTTCATAAAAAATTCAGCAAAGCCAAATTAACCTTCTATCAACCAAACCAGAGACACAGATCATTTCACATTCATGAATTTTCCTCAAGAAATTCAGAATTCAAATTATCTTCCTAAAAATCATGATTTCACAATTGCAGTGCCCAAGTCAGGGTGGAAAACAACTTTCTTTCTTTTTTTTTATCCAGATACAGATAATCATATTTGCAGACAGAATAATTGTCCAAGTGTGCACCCAAAGAAGCAATAAAGATATATCATCACCACTTTAGAGAAGGCCTTTGGCAGAACAGCAGCTAGTGCAGAGGAAAGATGGGCAAAGAAAGGGCTCAACATAATTTATCTGAACAAATACCAGATGCAAAAACTGTTATATTTTTTAGCCTGCCTCCAACTATTATGTTACTTTCTATGAAACCTTTGGACAAGAGTATACATTACTCCTTTGGTACCAAGGGGCAAAAGTGAAGATTCTAATGTAAACAAACATCTAGCTAGAACTGAAAATACAAAGAAAACTATTATTTATAGACTGAAAATATATTTCCCATTTACAAAGTTATAATTAAAGTGGGCTACACTGTTCACTTTCCTCTCAAAATGGAAAGATATTGATATGTTAGTAATTATAAAGACTTTAAAGTTATATAATGCTGGCAAACCATAACAAAAAAGGTTGCCATTTGCTCCTTCCCAGATACAAAAATAACAGTTTTATAAATCTAGTTAGCTACATAGGGAAATTTGATAGTTCTACTCAGTATTCAAGGACCACTGGATCTTCTCACATACTTGACTGTATAAATGGATGTGTATGAAAAGACCCAAAGCACAAATATATTCTAAACATTGTGACTGAGTCACAATCAAAAGACATTGCCCATGTGGGTCCAAATCCTACCCTTTCACATCTCCCTCAAAAATGTCAATCAGTTTTTTTTTTAAACCCTTTTCAAATCTTTTCACTGTAAAGTCTTCACTCGTTAACTTTGATTCACACAGATCATTCTTTCGCTCTGCTTCCCAATCAGTAGCATTTGTAATATTTTGTAGAATTTGTTCACTTGTCATAATTATTTATTCTATGTTGATCCTATAGAGTACAATAAATGAATTCCACATTTTGGGTTCTTGCAGTACATAACATAGGGTTTGACATATAGCTAGAGTACTTATGCAATTAACTCCTGGAATTATCTGATAGTTCTAAAGCAGGGAAATTATTTGTATTTATTTAAGAGTATGCATTTCCTTTTCAAAGTAGCTTCTGTGAATTCTGAATAACATCCTAGGCACTAAAACACAAACACCATTGTCTTCAGAATCACTGTATTTTCATTTTTAATGAGACTATTATTAAGCTAAAGCTTTAGTTTAACATTCATTCATTAGTTCAGATATTTTTTGCTCCTCAGGACCCCCTAATCCCTTGGATCCCGAATTGATACTGTTCCGCAGGATCCCTAATCCCTCATAACCAAAAGCAGTACTTCCCTTCCATCCTGAAAGTGCTCCTTTCTACTCCTGAACTATCACTCAGAAATGATAGTCTAGGCAATGGAGTTGCCAGTGTCTCTTCCTTTATCCAGTGCTAACATAGGGGTCCTCAGTAATTTCTTTTGGGCCAGTTGCCAGGTGCCCTTACTATCTCTGGCTCTGGCTTGAGAGTTCCTGAAGTTGCTGCAGCTTCTGTTCCTACCACTTGGTTCCACCACTGACGATCCATCCAAATGGGTTTTGGGCCAGCCTCTACTTCCATATCACAGATTTCTTTTTCCAACCTCCTAAATTGTCTCGGACTGGAAAAATGTTACACTTTTTACCTTTTGTTGGCTTTGTCTGCTCCAGAAAATGATATGAAGCATTAATTTTAAAGTTGTTTGGAGGGGAATGTTGAGAGAGACTCAACTGAATGCTTTCTTTACTTTGACATCTTGGTTCCACACCCAAAGTCTAAATCTATTTCTTATACCACATAAGTCTCTATCCTAGTGTGACAGCTGCATGTCACAGTATAGCCAGAGACATGGAATGGGCCAGAGGCTACACTGTGTAGGTATTAAATAGATCAATTCTCTACTTAGCCCCCTAGCATTATGTTCTGTGGATCCTGCCTCAATTTGAAACGCCACAGTGTTAATGAGTACCTGTTTGCCAATTTAATCCTTAAATGTGTCACTTATTGATGGCCCAAGAAAATTCTGCTTCCTGGTCACAGACTATCCTCAATCTTAGTCAGCTGTCTCAACAAGTTATATCATTGATCATGAAGGATGGGTGACAGTGTTTAGAAGATACAATGAAATCCATCCCCATTTCTAGGACAAAAAAATAGCAACAACTGAAAGGGCATATCCGGCTGGAAAAGGACCAAAGATGGCATTTTCACATTTTTGCAGCACTTGAGGGCAAAAGAGTATCTCTAGAACCAACAGTACACCTTTCTTTAGTGCAAATATATTGATTGACTTTCTGAAAACATACAAGTTCAGAAACAGATTTTATCTTATAATTTCAAACTCATAATGTGAAATAATTAAATTTGACAGTAGACGCACTTTCAGGATGAGTTGGAGTAGTGATTATCGCCTAGTTCTTTATAGGTTGTAACATGACTATGTCATGGAACTTGAAATAGTTAACAAAAAATAGCATTCTTCAGAATGATTGATTTTATCAAACAAGTCTCAGTCGGCTCACAATATTCCTAACTTCTCAGCTCATCACTATTCAATAAACTCTCCATCTTGTCAGATTCCTTTCCTCATGATTAATTGATCAAAGACAATGATGATCATAAAAGTGTAAATTGCACAAACTCCAATACTCTCTGTATTTCTTTGTAGTCCAAATTTTTTTGGACAACTGAACATATGTGAAGTAATAAATCTGTAAAAAAATTTTTATGAGAAAGTGTTCAAAAAAAATCAAATTGCAAGTTAAAGAAGCAAAATTTATTTGAATGCTAATAAGTGGCAGCCTAAAAATGGTCCTCTTTTTATAGATGTTTGGTTTCAGTGAAAGGGGGATGTGCACATGTAACTGAAGCACCTATATGCTCACCCACTACTTTCTAGTTCTGGTCTCCTTTTGGGAAAGCAAAAGCATACAGCAAAAAGGCTTGTAGTCAGTGAATGGACAATGTCAGACAACTTAAGTTTGAAAAGGTCATATCAACCAAAGAGTGCATCAATAAAGGGAAAAAAATGTGAAAATTTGTATGCCCCTTCTAAGAATTTTCTGTCTTTAAAATGGAGGCAACTAGGTATTTTCATGAATGTAAATATGAAATGGAAGAGTGGGGTGAATTAGTGAGTGTGAAAGAGGGGTGAAAGGAAGCAAATTAAGGAGGCATTTTTTTTTAGTCTTGTATGTGTGAACATTAGAAATAGCACTACAACCAATTACCAAAAAGATTCAGATTAGATTCATCTGTAAGCTCAACACTGACTACAGGGACATAATTTGGTTGCAATTTGGGTTAAGGGTGTTTAGAGATTTTAGAGCTAGAGCTGAAATCCTCTTTGGTATTTTGCTTTGTTTTTAATTAGCATGTTGAAGCATTTGTTTATAACTGCTTTACAAAAAAGAATTGACTTACCGAAAGACCAGGAGAAGACATTCGAAGAAGCTCAAGAGAATTCACAGGTGGTCTGAGTGGAATCATTAAGCATCATCTCTGTAATAAAGAATACACATCAATTATTTGACATTTATAAAATATCCATTATAGTGCTTATGTTTGAAATTTTTCTCTGCTTACAAGAAAGTATCATTCAAGGCTGGTGGGAACTATACACTTAGAAGATCCCACTGTTGTAAACCTTTTCCAGCAATAATTCCTCCCCATCTTCCCTCAAAGCAGCATTTCAGTAGGACTAACGAGGGAGTGATAATGATATCCATAATTACACATACACACACACACACATCCATGCCTCCTCCAACAGCTTGTTGAAAAAACCAAATTGTATGATTTAAATACACACCATTAGATTCAAGAACTGAAGTTTAGAATAGAATGAAGAGATTCACAGGGTATATCAACAGGTGCAACCCCTTGTAAATGACATAAGACAAACCAGAAAAAGGAGCTTCTCAAAGAAATATATAATTTAAAAATAAAATTGGTTATTCATTTGGCAAGAGCTCTGGTATCTTTGAGAAATCAGTACAAGTCAAGGAAGGCTGCAACACACTGGGATAAATTTTCTGCATGGAAATTATGGAAAATCACAGACAAGAGACACACAGGATGGGCAAGCATAAATGGCTTGTAATCTGCTTCACCAAAGAGAATGACTTCATAACAAAACCACAGAGCCCCTGGAACACTTGAGCAGGAACAAATAAGTTTTGTGGTACTGTCTTCAGATACCCCAGGTTAAAATGCACCTTACATGCCAGGGCTGCGGATGGACTGCATTACCCAGCATGGATCTGATTACACATGTGGGGTTGGGAATAGAGAATGAGAGTAAATAATTAAATTATTCTTAACTTCATCAAGGGCAATATTTTGCTTTCTGCATTTTATTCTTTCTTTATTTTTGTTTTCTATAATGAAGTGAGACACAGACCATGGAGATACTCCACAGAGGTTCCAAGATGACAGCAGTGGCTACCACACAGTAGATTTTTTTTTTTTTGTGACAAGCTAGGATAATGAAAGTATGTGCCAGTTCTTTAACCAAAGGCTAATGTCATCTCCAAAGTTTTATGTAGACAACAAACAGATAATTGTCCAGGGAAGAGCAGGTCAAAGTGACTCTCCAAGGTTTCTTCAAAGTAAAGGACTTGCCTTGGTCTCTGAGTTTTCTCTCAGCACATCATTACTGTTTCCCAAGTGCAGTATGCAGCTGTCCAATTTCTCTGATGTAGGCAAAACTGTATTAAACCATCAAGGATTTCTTGTCATGAAATTTCACTTGATCATTTTCTTCCTTCAACTTCTGGTTCTCTTAGCTTAGCCAAAGATATGAATGCTTATTCAATTCTCCTGGTGAGCTTCTAATGGATGGAAATACAGATAGTACCTTCCTATAAACACCACGCTTCATAACAATTCTTCATCTTTGAACTGAAAAGGCCCCTCCTCATAGGGCTTTGTAATTGGAAATCAGTTGTAATGGGAGAGGAATTATTGATGTCTTGATTTGTTACTAAGAATCTGATACTTCTTTTCGATACCACTCCCTCCCACCTTTAGATTTGAAATTTAGTTCAAATTGTGTCAAATATTTGGCAATCTCTGAGTGAACTTAGGTAGCGTGGGTTGAATTGTAGGAGATCGGGGCTTTCTTGGGTCCCATAACAATACGTGCTGTAGCAAATCTGTATACTACATTCACACACAAAATATAATAATGAAAAGTTTTTATTAGTTGTGAAATATATTCTTCTCCTTAGTACCAGGTAAAAAAAAAGAGTAGTTCATCTCTCCTAGTATACCATGTTTCCCCAAATCCCCAAACCCAAAATAATCCCTTTCCCTTCTTTCCAAGTTGAACAGAAATGATGTTTACAGCATATGCCATCCCAACTTAATAGAAATGGAAAATACACTCTACATATAGACAGTACAATACAATTTCACAAACATTTATTCAGAATCTATGAAGTGCAAAATTCTGTGCTAGGTGCTAGAAGAGACACTCTAAAAAAGGAGACCTAGTACCATACTCATGATGCTTATAGTCTAGTAGGGGCATATAATTATACACATTCACAATTTACCTACAACTTCCAAAAGCTGTGTGAAGTAGTATGGCCCTTTCTCATCTCTCTGTGACCCATCCTGCTCCTCCTCCCTGTAGTTCCCAGCTTCCCAGTCCTATGGACCCGAAGCTAGACTATCTCAGATGGGAGCTGTTTGGGGGACTGGATGACTTTGAGCTTGATCTCAGGGTTCCAGGGATGAGAACTGGGAACCACAGAGAATGGAATCATGCAGTATGCAAATTTAGGGACCTTGGGAAGGGGGAGGAGCAATATGGTATAATAGAGTACTGAATTTTAAGTCAGAAAGGTCCAGGTTTAAATCATGCGAGCCAAGCCTCAGTTGTCTCTTAAATTGAAATGCTGATAAAAATAACATCTACCCCAGAGGGTAATGGTAAGACTCACAATGAGATCATCTACATCATTGCTTTGCCAGTCTTAAAGTATAATTGAGCTCTTCGATGATAAAGATGATGGCTTAGATGCAAGAGCTGCAGGGTCAGAGGCTTTGAAGGCTTTGCTCTATGTAGAAGTAAACAACTGGTCTCTGACATGGACAAAGAAGCACCAGCCCAGACCCATAGTGGGGAATAGTATCTTATAAAGGGAGGGAAGGGACAATGACAAAAAAAAAAAAAAAAAAACTCTTCCATGCAAATTTATACATAATTCTAGTCCGTTGATGGAAATAAAAGAGCTGACACTGCCTACTATGTTAGCATCTCACTGAACCCCACCTACCAATGTCAGCAATCGGGGAAGCTGCATGTGGCACAGACTCTGAAGAAGTGAAGAGATAGAAATGAGAGGAATCGCGATTACAGAAACGAGGAAGACGGATCTACTCCCATGTTGGTAATTTAAAGACTGATTTCAGCTTGGCCTCTGTGTAAGAGCCTCACTCCCACCCCTGAGTGCATAATTCTAAATAAAACTCTAGTTTTACTTTTTACCTTTTGGTTTCTGTTTTTATTCCATGAACCTTTGTGATTTGACCTGTAAGTGCAACAGACATGAGCGGGGTCCTACATCACCCTCCAGGGTGACAGCAAGGGGAGGGGAGGGGAAATGGCACCTTTACACCTCCAAGTCCTGGATTGCACTTCTGTCAACTTTGGTTCTAAGCTTTGGGTCCATAGGACTGGGAAGCTGGGAACTACAGGGAGGAGGAGCAAGATGGTCACAGAGAAGCAGAAATGAGAAAGGCTTGATCAATGGCTTATCTGAAAGAGGCTTTGGCTGTCAAGACCTCCTCAGGAAAAGCCACATTTCTTCTTCAGAAGAGAAAGAGACTCAAAGAAATCTAGAGCTGGAGGAAACAAAAGGTTATTTGCCATGAAAATGCCAAAAAAATATCCTACCCTTACTGGTCCGCCACCTTCAGAAACTGCCTCAATTCACCAGGATGACTGCAATCAGCTTCATCTGGGCAGAAGTTTCAAGGATCCCCTCACTAAAAGAGCCAAGGCTCCCTCCATACACAGGGCAGAAATCAATCACGCCTGAGCAGAAGTTTCTAGGAACCCCCATTCCATGGCCCTTTGTCCTCCTGGACTGTAATCAACCACACCTGGACTGTAATCAACCACACCTGGACAGAAACTTTCAGAAATCCAGGCCCAAGGCCTCAACCCTTGGGCAGCCTGGCTGCAATCAGTCACACCTGGGCAGAGAGATGTTGTTCTGGGGAGTCACCCTCGAACCAAAAATCTAACTGGAAGTTCCCCTTGCCCAGTAACTACATAATGCTTCTCCTTTCTAGAAGCTCCTTTGAATTTATTTCCAAAATCCCAGGCTGGTAGAGATTGCTCCTCCTCCTGTATTCTCCATGAAAGCTAGCTGCACCTCCACGGCCACCTTCACTTCCCATCTCCCACCTCCCACCAGCCCCTTGTGTTGTATCTGTTGGATTTCCTACTCCCATCTGAGCCTCCCCCTTCATAAGATAGATTGCATACACCTCTCCCCACTTTTTTCCCCAAGTGAAACATGGCTTCTCTCAGTGACATCTCTGCTCCGAAATTCTTTTTCGTGGAGGCAACTCCCCTCTCTCATCTTGACTCCCAGAGAGGTAAAGCTGACCTCCTCCTTGCTCCCCCATGGTTGTCTCTGAACCTTAGCTGGGCCACCGGTATCCAACAATTTCCTTTTAGGAATGCCTCCACCATTTTTCCCTACTGTTTAACAATTTTTCCTTGTTCTTTTCTACTGATCCTCTTTCCTAAATAATTTCAGCACTTGGATCACAGCTCTCTTTTCCCTGTATCAATCTGTCATCTTTGGGCATTTCAACATACCCATTCTGCTCTCCATTTCAGCAAGCTACCAACAAGGCCTGACCTTGGCTCTGTCACTACTGAAAATTCTTTCCCCTCCCAGCTCCTGAATTCTGAGATTTTTCTCTTTCACACTAATCTCCAATCCTCCTGTCCATGAAACTCTGATTCCTACTGAAACTGCTCCTCCCCCAGTCAAAATCCTCAACCCAATGGCCCCTGTAATCTCTTAGGATATAAGCTCTAATTTTGATCTAAATTCCTTCCTTACTAAGGACCATAGTTTTCAAATGTCCATTGCATCTCACCTGACCTTCCACTGAATCCATCTCGACAACTTCCAGTCCCAGACAGTTCTTGGTTATTGAGAGTTGTTACAGAAAGGCAGTAAACCTGAATAATTGACAGCACTACAAATCCAGGGTATAAAACTTCAGCTGGGCCTTCACTATTGCTCAGCAATCCTTTCATTATTGCCCTCTTGGTTTTGTAAGGGGCGGTGACCAGTGTGATTTCTTATTGATTGGTGGAGCTAGCCCACTTCCTATGGTGATGGAAATGTTTCTTGCTTGAGGCCCATGTGCTCTGTTAGAAGGACCTACTGAAATATTTTGACTAAACTTATTATTTTTTTCTTCCAAGTCTCACTTTCCTCAAACTCTTCCATTTCTTTTGAAGGCACCCGGTGTTTGGGTTCATAACCTCATTATCCTCAACCCTCACTTTCTCCATTCCACATATATAATCAGTTGCCAAATCTTGCTGTTTCTACTCTCACATCTATTGCATCTGAGCTCTCTTCTGCACTCACCCACCTACCACTTTAGTTCTGTTCTTCATTATCTTTCATCTAGATTACTGCATCGGTCTCCTTGTTGGTCTCTCTGCCTCATTTCTCCCCATTCTAGACCACCCTCTGTGTTGTTGCCAAAGTAATTTTCCTTAAATACAAATCTAAACATGTGATTCCCCTACTCGGTAAAATCCAGTGGCTTCCATTTGCCTCTAGGACAAAATATAAACTTATCTGTAGAGCTTCTTAAAATCCCACACAACCTGGCTGCAAACATATTTTTCCAGCTTTATTGTTCACTACTCTCCTTCCTATACTGCGCTGTGCAACCAAACTGGGCTTATCTCTGCCTCTCACCCATGGCACTCAATCTGCCATCTCTGTGACTGAAATATGCCCCTTCCTCATCTCTGCCTCACAGAGATCCTCCCTTTCCTTTAGATGAAGCTGAAACATTGCTTTCCACAAGTAGACTTTCCTCATTTAACTATTTTTTATATATCTGTACATATATGCTTTGCATTTTTATACGTACTCATTCCCCCCATTGCATTGTAAGCTCATTGAGAGTTGAGATTAATTCATTATTTGAACTGATATTCCCAGTATCCAACATAGGACCTGCACACTTAAGCTAAACACTCAGTTGACTGACTGGCTGCTTAATAAATACCTGCAGCAGGTTGATTGATGAGTCTCCAGTTACTTGAACCGCCTCTTGATGATTAGAGAACAAAAGGAGACACGGAGGAAGTTCCCCTTCTGTGAACTATATGAGTAACCTATGGAAACAGCTCATCGTCTCTTTTTGCGAACCCTCCTTTTTGGCATGATCTCTCTCCTTGGGATTTCCAGAAATGAGTGCAGAAGGGGAGAGGGAATCATTTCATTCCAAGCTGCCCCTCCCCCTCCAATAGTAATGGCAATTTACTGCATAAACCCATGACAATGGTTGACACATGCTTGTCCAGACAACCATGACACAGGAGTTTTGGGATCTCCTGATTCCTAACTGCCTTCTTTCTTTCTGTTTCCTTTTCTGAGGACAGGTCTGTAGCCAGTAATCCTGAGAAGGGATGTTTCCAGATTTAGAAATTAATTCAAGATTAATCCTGAGTTCAAGAGCTCCTGATTTTCTAAGGTGGTTATGGATAGCCCAGAGGGAGAAGGTTTCCATATGAGCCTAAATCTCAGGGGTGAAGCCGGCCACTTGCAGCCAGAGGATATGGTCATCTGATAAAGATTCAGAAGATCTGGATTCTGCCACTTTTCCATGATAATTTCTGTCATTTGTATAGACAGTACAGATGTGAGGTAAATGTGAAATATCTGGTAGACTCTCAAAGGTTTTGGGGGTAGTCTAACAAGGATAATTTAATGATCTACTTGGATTTTTTTTGCATATTCTTATACATCTTTTTAATCCCTTCTCATTTTATCTATTTTCTGTGGCAGCTATTCCATGCCAGATATCCATACTGTTCCCATAAGGATACCCATAGATACCTTTATATGAAGGGATGCTTATGGGAAAACCTTAGACATCAGCAGATATTATAAGCTTTATTTATATTTATAAGAATTTTGCTATTGCGGGGGACTCCTGGGCCATGGGCCACAGTTATATATAACATTCTCCAGAGTGGCTGTTCCAAGACAATTATGTGCTTTTTACCCCTTCACCCCCACCCAACTTAGCCCACCCCAACTAACCTTTCTTGGCAGACTGGTTCTCCCTGTCTAAGAACAGCACAAGCCAAAGTGCTCTTCCTTAACTTGTCTTCCCAATGCCTACAAACTTCTTGACATCTTCACATCCTCTGTTTTTCCCTCCATGTTTGAGAGGAAGAAATAACTTGAGTCCTTCTGAGACCTGCCCCCTCACCTACATCCTGGGTTTCATCCCTTTCAATCTCCTCTCAGACTTTGCTTCATCAATCATCTTGTCTCTCTCCTGCATCTTTAATTCCTCAATCTCTACTCCTTCCATTCTTTCTGTAATCTTGTTCATTTCTCCCCTTTAAAATGACCAACAAGTAAAAGGGGGAAAAAGTTTTCCCTTGACCCTGTCTGTACACCCCTCAAAACTTCACTTCTACCTCTTATCTCCCTTTTATTGCCAAACTTCCTAGAAGAGTGATTGATTACTAACCACTTCCTCTTCACTCTCCTTACCTTCTATAATAGATTGTAAGGTCCTCAAGGGCAGGGACTATATATGAGTTATCTTTGTACCTCTACCCCATCTCCAACACAGGAAAATACCATATGACCACAAAATCATATGATCTTCTGACCCAGGACCTACTGGTTCAACAGTTGGTACACATTTGTGATATTCTTTCTGAAACAACCCCCATAAACTGGATATGTTAGGTAGAAGTTAAAAGCACGAAGGTATTCAAAAACTTCTCCCATCTGGCTCCCGAGGTGTGCTGGAGCCAGCTTAAGGTAGATCACAGAGCCAACTGTTAAATATGCAGTGTCAGCATTTATGTCCTGGAAATCAGTAACTACTAAAAATCAGGACTTGATTTGTTGTTTTCTTGGTTGTCTAAACTTAAGAAAGTCTGTTATATAGAGTAAACTGAAAACCTTGTCATGAAAATTGGTTGTTTTGGGTGGTTTTTTTTTTTTTTCCAGAAGGCCCCGTGTGAAACATTTGCCAGCATTCCCTTGCCTAGCTTCAATGTACATTTCTGGCCTTGGAATCTCATGTTCCATATATTGTGCCATACATTGCACTCATCCCTTTAGGAGCAGGGAAGCTCTAGAAAGGGCAGATACTCTCACTTGAGTATTTATATCTTTGCACAATTACTTGTACCTAGTGGACAGAATAAATGCTTACTAAATGATTGTTTGATTAACCTGAATTATTCATCATTGCTTGAATATGTTCTGCATCTCCCTGTTTCTGTTCCGGAATGTTCTTTCCCCCAATTTCTACATGTTGAAATTGTACTCATTGTTTCAAGGATCAGCTCAAATGTATCCCTAAGGAGAAGGATCACTTGGATCCTATGAACACTCAGGATTTATACTTGTCACATAATCTATGGAGTATTATTTTATTTGTATTTAGTCTTTATTTCCGCCAATTGGATTCAGGTCCTTAGGGCATCTTAGTACTGTGGTTGACAAGGATGATGTAAAGAGAAAAAAATCAATCAACTATTCCCTGCAAGAAGCTTGCATTCTACTAGGGAAAAACAATGTGTGGACAGGCACATTAGTAATCACCATATACAAAGGTCATTGGAGAGGAGGTAGGCACTAACAACTGCCAGGAAGGGGCTGTTTTAGAAACTGGGCTAGAACCCAGCTTTTGGGATGAGAATTCACTATTTGACAAAAAACTGCTGGGAAAATTGGAGACTAGTATGGCAGAAACTAGACATTGACCCACACCTGACACCATATACCAAGATAAGGTCAAAATGGGTTCATTATCTAGACATAAAGAATGATATTATAAACAAATTAGAGGAGCATAGGATAGTTTACCTCTGGGATCTGTGGAGGAGGGAGGAATTTGTAACCAAAGAAAAGCTGGAGATCATTATTGATCACAAAATAGAAAATTTTGATTATATGAAGTTAAAAAGGTTTTGTCCAAACAAAACTAATGTAGACAATATTAGAAGGGAAGTAATAAACTGGGAAAATATTTTTACATTCAAAGGTTCTGATAAAGGCCTCATTTCTAAAACATATAGAGAATTGACTCAAATTTATAATAGTTGAAGCCATTCTCCAATTGATAAATGGTCAAAGGATATGAACAGACAATTTTCAGATGAAGAAATTGAAACCATTTCCAGCCATATGAAAAGGTGTTCTAAATCACTGTTGATCAGAGAAATGCAAATTAAGACAACTCTGAGGTACCATTACACACCTCTCAGATTTGCTAGGATGACAGGAAAAGATAATAGTGGGGATGTGGGAAAACTGGGACACCAATACATTGTTGGTGGAGTTATGAACTGATACAATCATTCTGGAGAGCAATTTGGAGTTATGTTCAAAAAGTTATCATTATATACAACAACAAGAAGATTATACGATGATTACTTCTGATGGACATGGTTCTCTTCAACAATGAGATGATTCAAACCAGTTCTAATTGTTCAGTGATAAAGAGAGCTGTCTATACTCAGAGAGAGGACTGTGGGAACTGAGTGTGGTTCTCAACACAGCATTTTTACTCTTTTTGTTGTTTGATTGCATTTTATTTTGTTTCTCTCTCTTTTTTAACTGGTTTGATTTGGTTTTTCTTGTGCAGCACGATAATTGTATAAATGTGTATGCCTTTACTGAATTTCACATATATTTCCACATGTTTAACATATATTGGACTACTTGCCATCTAGGGGAGGGCATGGGGGAAGGGGGGCAAATTGGAACACAAGGTTTTACAAGGGCTAATATTGAATTATCCACGCGTATGTTCTGAAAAATAAAAAGCTTTAATAAAAAAATAAAAAAAAAGAAGTTGGGCTAGATCTGATCCTTGAAAGAAGTCAGTATTGCTCAGAGGAAGAGGTGAAGAGCATCACATTTCAGACAGGAAGGTAGATTTTTGTATCAGGATACAAAAATTAGGTGTCCTTTTACTGTTTGTTGAATCAAACTGAATACCAATGCCATTCTCAATAGCCCAATTGCACACTCTACCTCCCAGTAGTCAAGAAGCTCTTCACTGTGTCCAACTTCAATCTCTCTTTTCATTAATGGAAGAAATTCCAATGCATAAACCCAATATGCTCTTCTCCTCTTCTTACTGCACAGAAATAACCAGTGCATTCTAATTTGCTATTATCTCTACCCTTAGAAAACCTATTAATGAAGATGCAAAACAGAAAGAGCAGTACAACTAACTCTTCTCTATTTGGATGGATGGATGGAAGTATGGTAAACAATTTTGGGAAAATGTTTTGGAGATCTCTCCTTCCCAGATTAGTTGACATCCTTGTAGAAAGTGACTTTTTTCATTACTACTTTAGAGCAGAATAAGCCTATGCTTTCTGCAGTGTTGCCTCATGATGGGGTGGGAGAATAGAGGACATGCACAATTCAGTTTGGCCTCTCTGAAGAATCATCACAGACTCCAAGAGATTAGCTCATCCACTCAACCAAAATAACAGGTACTGCTAGAGTACCATGGTTCTAAGGCACATAATTGGCAGGCTTTGGAGAGGAGCATTGGTAACAAACAGCTTGTCCCACTGAGAGCAATATGTGATCCGTCTATGACAAAGAAATGAAAATCAATGATGAGTTCAAATCCCAACCATGTGCTATTTACATTTTCCACTGCCAATGGACTTCTCAAGGTTCATCATAGATCCCTTATTTCCAGTACAACCTGTTCACTCTCTATGCAGGAAGTTTGTTTTGACATTACTCTTGTTGTCCTGGTCTCAAAAGACATGTCTAATCAAACAAATTATTTAAATTAGCCACTGCAGAGGAAAAGAACAGGCCAGATGCTAGTATTTAAGATGGATTAGAATTTCATTGATGAGTTTAGTACCTCACTTGTGGCAGGGAAAAGAATGCTGGATTTCAAATCAAAGGAGTTGGGTTCACCTTAGGTCAGTTACTTGTGATGGGGGAAACAATACATATAGGAGAGTTCAGCAATTGGACAGATGGAAATGTTCTTAGAGGGCAGAAGTAAAGCAGAGAGTAATGCATGTTCTTTAATATAATTTCCATTGATAAAACCACAACCATTTCTGATGTTAGCCCCTTTTAGGGGGATTCTAGTGGTGAGAACTTTTCTTTCATGGTTTTTAATAGCTATGGCTGCTGACAAGGCAAGGGCTATGACACCCACAGAAGTAGCCACTAGGTTTAACTTTATAAAGGTTGCTTCTCTAGGCAATCCCTGGGAAAAACGGGCTGGGAACAAGGTCAGTAGCTTGTGACTGCTGTTCCTCTGGCTTTTGAACTTAAAACTGTTTTAGTCATAGGGATAGTGGGAATTTCAGGCCCTTTCTCTATAAGGGACACATTAGTTTTTGATGCTTTGGGGATCAGGCTGGAAGCAGGGGTAGTTTTTTTTCTCCAATTCTTTTTTAAAATAGTATTTTATTTTTCCAAATATATGCAAAGATAGATTTCAACATTCACCTTTGCAAAAGTTTGTGTTCCAAATTTTTCTCCCTCTTTCCCTCCCTCCTCCATCCCCAAGACAACAAGCAATTCAATATAGGTTAAAACATGTGCAATTCTTTCAAACATATTTCCATATTCATCATGTTACTTAAGAAAAATCAGATCAAAAGAGGAAAAAACATGGGAATGAAAAAAAAACCAAGCAAATAAACAACAACAAAAAATGTGAAAATACTATACTTTGATCCACATCCAGTCTCCATAATTATCTCTCTGTATACAGATGGCACTTTCCATCACAAGTCTCTTGGAATTGTCTTGCATCACCTCATTACTGAAAAGAAGAGCTGGCTTCCTTTGGAGGCACTGCTATTCCCAAGGTTCTAAGGTTGTTCAGCCCAATGCCTAACAGCAGCATATGCTGCCTCCATTTCAGCCTGGTTGTATGGGTAATCAATAGTGTCAAAGGATGGGGAGAAGTCAGGAACCATGATTACTGATAAAGTCCATCAGATTAAATAAGGATTTTAGCACTGATGACTGAAAACAGTGATTCAGCTTCAGCAAAGGTAAGCCAGATTACAAATGGTTGAGAAGAAGTTGCAGGGTGGGGAAATGGAGACATCTAGTACTAACAGTATTTTCAACAAGTTTATTTTAGAAGGAAGCAGAAATACAGGATAATAGGTACTAGGATCGGTAGGGTCTAGTAAATGTTAGTTTTTTGTTTGTTTTTTGATAAGGGATATTTAAGGACATTAAGGAAAAAGGAAAGGAAACAGTAGATATAGATTCAAGATTAGAGAGAAGGATTTTAGGAAGGGCAATCTGAGCCGTCAGGGCTGATACACCATGAAGCCTGCCTCATCCTAGTGGATTGGATTGGGGGGCAAAAGAGAGAGATTACCCCAAGTGCTTGGGTCTTTGGATTGTGATCCTACCATATTTTAATACTAATGAAGGAAAGGGAAAAATAAAATACTATTTTTAAAAAAGAATTGGAGAAAAATAAACTACCCCTGCTTCCAGCCTGATCCCCAAAGCATCAAAAACTAATGTGTCCCTTATAGAGAAAGGGCCTGAAATTCCCACTATCCCTATGACTAAAAAAGTTTTAAGTTCAAAAGCCGGAGGAGCAGCAGTCACAAGCTACTGACCTTGTCCTTGATGAAAATCCTTTAAATATTAATTATTCTATTCTCTTACCTAAATGCTGTCTAGTGACTATAACTGGATAGTTGAGGACTGAGGGTTTTTTTTTTAAGGGCTCATGATCATTACTATGAAGTCATTATCCAGGGATGTTGATGGTAGTGTTGAAAATGTATAGGGATGACACCTTTGCAAATCGGTAATTTTTGACATCTAGTTCTACTGAACACATATGTATTCATGAGTATGTGTATATCAGTATGTGGAGATGGACATGCATGTATGCATCCATGAAGAAGGTAAGGAGAAAAGAACCATGTACCCTTCTGAATTTATTTATAAAAACTGTATAAAATAATAAATGTTGGGCTTGTTGGATATGGAGTAATATCACTAGATCACCTTTTCTTTTGGCTCTCTAGGGGAGGGGAGCTGTCATGTACCTTGTCTGTATTGTTGGGCATTATATTAGAGGTATCTGCTTGTGCTTTATCCCCCACCTGGACTGTAGACAGCACTATGACTTAGCCCAACTCAGAATCTCTGCTAGCACTACACTCCCTGCACATTAGACCCTTAACAAATGCTTACTGCTGCCTTTGGATGGCACAGAGAAGAGTTTTCTGGGATTTAAAAAGAAACATTAAATCTTAAATATCACCATTTAATTGAGGCTTTAATACATGCAGACTAGCCCCCTCATTCTAATAGCTAGAGAACATGAAACCTCAGAGACAGCACTGTGCATGCTCTTGCTTCCTGCTTTAGCTATAAGGGAAATGAAAGTTTTGATTTGTGGAAAAATACATGGAGCATACTGACAAATTAAGGACCCAGTGGAGTACAGTTAGAGCCAAGCTCAGAGCAGCAGAGCTCTTGCAGGATGAGATACAATAAATCCACTTTTTGTGTAAGTCAAGAAGGGAGAATGCAATAAGTTGGTTAAATAAAAAATAAAATTAGTTATAGGCTCCTTCGCTCACACACACACCCCTCCCCATTTAATGAATAATGAAATACCAGCATGCCAGATTGAATACCTAAGACTGAATCAGTCTGGATTACAATCAGAGTAGATCCAAGGAAGATGTGAGAAAATGACCACTGGCAAGAGGACAAGCTCAAGCTCTGGAAGTGAATTGGCAAAAGATGCAAACCAGGATTTTGGAAAGTGCAGAGCCAATATAAAAATGGAGGCCTTTTTCAGTGGTCCTAAAAGCTGCTACATGTTTAAGCTTCGATCTTAAATTATAACAGTAGTTATTTTATTTTTCTTCCCTTCCTTGCTGGGGAGATCCTAGACATGAAGCATAACTTTAAATTTAACTAAGTTGTCTCAAGCATACTTAGGATGGGGTTTAAAATGCTGAAAAATGTCTCATTATATGACAGCCTCCCCCAGGATTAAACCTGGTCAAAACTCATGCATAGGTCCTAAGTGGATGGACTCTTTAGTAGAAATACAATGAATAAAGTAGTTAATTTCCTGGCCCCAGAATCAGTTATAATAATTACAGAATTATAAAACAAAGTCCCTGACCTAAGGACAGAAATAGCTTTTGTTATTGCTTTGTTGTTCAGACATTCAGTCTTGTTTGATTCTTTGTGACCCCATGGAGCGTAGCATGTCAGGACCTTCTATTTTCTACCATCTCCTGAAATCCGTCCAAGTTCATGTTCTGTCCCTCACTATATCTTGAAGTCTCTCCAAATTTATGTTCATTGTTTCCATGACACTATTCATCTCACCCTTTTCCATTCTCTTTTGCTTTTGCCTTCAATCTTTCCCAACATCAGGGTCTTTTCTAATGAGTCCAATCTTCTCCTCATGTGGCCAAAATATTTAAGCTTCAGCATCACTTTTCAGTGGATAACCTGAATTAATTTCTATAAGTACTGATGGGTTTGATCTGTTTGCTGTCCAAGGAACTCTTTTTTTTTACATATATAAACATTTTTAAAATATTTATTTAGTTTTTAATTAATTTTTATTTTCAAAACATATGCATGGATAAATTTTTGACACTGACTCTTGAAAAACCTTGTGTTCGAAATTTTCCCCTCCTTCCTCTCAACCCCCCCTCCCCTAGATGGCAAGTAATACAATATATGTTAAACATGTTAAAATATATGTTAAATCCAATAGCTGTATACATATTTATACAATTATTTTTCTGCACAAGAAAAATCAGATCAAAAAGGAAAAAAAAATTAGAAAGAAAACAAAATGAAGGAAACAACAACAAAAAGAGTGAAAATGCTATGTTGTGAGCTACACTCAGTTCCCACAATCCTCTCTCTGGGTAGAGATGGCTCTCTTCATCAAAAGATCATTGGAATTGGCCTCAGTCATCTCATTGTTAGAAAGAGCCATGTCCAGCAGAATTGATCATCATATGATTTCCCTGTTGTCATGTATAATGATCTCCTGGTTCTGCTCATTTCACTTATCATCAGTTCATATAAGTCTCTCCAGGCCTCTATAAAATCATTCAGCTATTCTCCAACTGATGGGCATGTACTCAGTTTCCAGTTTCTTGTCACTACAAAAAGGGCTGCTACAAACATTTTTGCACATGTTGGGTTCCTTTTCTTCCTTTAAGATTTCTTTCCTATATAAGCCCAGTAGAAATACTTACTGTTGGATCAAAAGGTATGGACAGTTTGATAACTTTTTGAACATAGTTCCAAATTGCTCTCCAGAATAGCTGGATGCATTCACAGTTCCACCAACAATGTATTAGTATCCCAGTTTTCCCACACCCCCTCCAACATTCATCATTATCTATTCCTGTCATCCTAGCCAATCAAGAGGTGTGTAGTGGTACCTCAGAATTGTCTTAACTTGCATTTCTCTGATCAATAGTGATTTGAAGCACCTTTTCATATGACTGGAAATGGTTTCAATTTCTTCATCTGAAAATTGTCTATTCATATCCTTTGACCATTTATCAACTGGAGAATGGCTTGAATGCTTATAAATTTGAGTCAATTCTCTGTGTATTTTAGAAACGAAACCTTTATTAGAATACTTAAATGTAAAAATGATTTCCCAGTTTATTGCTTCCCTTCTGATCTTGTCTGCATTAGTTTTGTTTGTACAAAAACTGTTTAACTTAATATATTCAACATTATCTATTTTGTGTTCAATGATGAGTTCCAGTTCTTCTTTGGTCACATATTCCTTCCTTCTCCACAGATCTGAGAGATAAACTATCCCGTGTTCTTTTAATATGCTTATAATATCACTCTTTATGTCTAAATCATGAACCCATTTAAACCTAATCTTGGTATGCGGTGTTAGATGTGAGACAATGCCTAGTTTTTGCCATACTACTTTCCAATTTTCCCAGCAGTTTTTGTCAAATAGTGAATTCTTACCACAAAAGCTGGGGTCTTTGGGTTTGTTAAACACTATATAGTAATTGACTATTTTGTCCTGTGAACCTAACCCATTCTATTGATTGTATCCTCTATTTCTTAGCTAGTATGAAATGGTTTTGATGACCACTGCTTTATAATATAGTTTTAGATCTGGCACAGCGAGACCAAATTTATTGGAATTTTTTTTCATTAATTCCCTTGAAATTCTTGACTTTATGTTCTTCCAGTTAAACTTTGTTATTATTTTTTCTAGATCTGTAAAATAATTTCTTGGCAGTTTGATTGGTATAGCACTGAATAAGTAGATTGATTTAGTTAGTATTATCATTTTTGTTATATTTGCTCAACCTACCCATGAGCATTTGATATTTTTCCAACTGATTAGATCTGACTTTATTTGTGTGCAAAGTGTTTTGTAGTTGTGTTCACATAGTTCCTGACTTTTCCATGGCAGATAGACTCCCAAATGTTTTATATTATTGACAATTATTTTGAATGTAATTTCTCTTTTCATTTCTTGCTGTTAAGCTTTGTTGGTAATATAGAAAAATGATGATGATTTATGTGGATTTATTTTGTATCCTGAAACTTTGTGAATTGTTTCTAGTAGTTTTTTAGTTGATTCTCTAGATTCTCTAAGTATTTCATCACATCATCTGCAAAGAGTGATAATTTGGTTTCCTCATTACCTACTCTAATTGCTTTAATTCCTTTTTCTTCTCTTATTGCTAAAATTAGCATTTCTAATACAATATCGAAGAGTAATGCTGATAGTGGACAACCTTGTTTCACCCCTGATCTTTCTGGGAATGGATCTAGTTTCTCTTCATTACATATGATGCTTGCTGATGGTTTTAAACAGATGCTACTGATCATTTAAGGAAAAGTCAAGGGACTCTCAAAAGTCTTCTCTAGCACCACAAATAAAAGAAGAGTCCATTCTATCACTCTCAGCTTTTCCTATAGTCCAACTCACAGATATATATCCCTCCTGGAAAAACCATAGCTTTGACTATATGAACCTTTGTCAGCAAGATGATGTCTCTGTTTTTTAGTTTATTGTCCAGATTTGCCAAAGCTTTCCTTGCACAGAGCAAGCAGCTTAATTTCAAGGATGCATTTACCATCAACAGTGATCTTTGAATCCCATAACATAAAATCTGAAATTGCTTCCATTTATTCTCCTTCTATTTTTCAGGAAGTGATGGGACCACTTGCAAAGATCTTTGGATTTCTTTTTGCAGCTAAGCATCAAGCTAGCCTTTATGTTCTTCCCTTTACCCTCATCAAGTGGCTTCTAAATTCTTTATTCTTTTTTACTTTCTGTTATTAGTGTGGTATTATCTGCCTATCTTAGATTGCTTATATTCCTCTCAACAACCTTAATTCTGGCTTTTGATTCATCTGACCTGCCATTCCACATGATGTACTCTGAATATAAACTAAATAAATAAGTTGGCAATATATATAGCCTTGTCATTATCTTTCCCAATGTTAAATCAATCACTTATTCCATGTTCAGTTCTAATTGTTCCTTTTAAGCCCCTATGCAGTTTCCTTAGAAGACAAGTAAGATGATCTGGTATTCTCATCTCTTTGAAGTTTTGTCACATTTTGTCATGATCCACACAGTCAAAGGCTTTAGTGTAATAAAATAAGCAAAAGTAGTAGCTCTCTTGCTTTCTTAATAATCCAATGAATGTCAGCAATTTGGTCTCTGATTCTTTAACCTCTTTGAAAACTATAATGCCCAGGCTAGCTTTCTGGACAGTTCTTGGTCTCAGCAGGAGAATTACCATGAGGTTAATCAGGAATAGAGTCTAAACAACTGTCCCCCGTTCTCTCAGCCCCTAAATGCCATATTACAATTACATCATTACAGCATACTGAGTATGTGTGAACTAGAGAACCAACATCTCATCAGTTCCACTGAGTTAACACCTTGTTATAAGTATCCTTGTTTTAAGTATACTTCTCCACAGTTCTAGCCCTTTACGGAAAACCAACCTGCTTTTTTGGCAATTCTTGGTTTATATATTGTTTAAATCTAGCTTGCAGAATCTTAAGCATAACCTTGCTGGTGAGTAAACTGAGAATAACTGTTAGGTAATTTGAACATTTCTTTACATTGCCCTTCTTTATGACTGGGACATAAACTGATCATTTCCAAACCAGTGGCCACTGTTGAGTTTTCCAAATTTGCTGCCATATTGAGTGCAGCATTTTAACAACATCAACTTTTAGAATTTTAAATAACTCAGCTGGAATTCTATTACTTCCACCAACCTATTATTAGAAAGCCTTCTCAAGAAGACCCACTAGACTTCATTCTGCAGGATGTCTGGCTCTAGATTATTCACTACACAATAATTAGATTTGGCAGAGAAAGCTACTCCACATAAAGAATTGAAGGAGCAACAAATGATAATATGCAAGCATGTACTGAGTACTTTGACCCAAACTATAAATATTATAAATTCAGAGTAGAAACAAATTAATTAGGGAATTATTATAATTAAGTGAAAATGGAGAAATGAGACTAAAATGACCTAGTCATCCTTACAGAAGAAATCATTTCTCTCCAACCTCTTCTTCTCAACTTCCATTGGGGCAATCCATTGCAAACAGTTAAACAGGCTTAAATAATTGGTCTTTGATGTTTGTATATCTCTTCTTTTACAAGCTTAGAGGCCTTTGAGCTCAAAAAGAGGCTATATATTAGCTAATCATTATAGGACTTAGAGCTTAAAGTGATGTTAGAGATCTTCTAGTCCAAATTCACTCCTTTTTACAGAGGAAGAAACTGAGCCACAAAGGTATTAAAATGATTTGCCCAAAATATCGTAGGCAGAAGGTAGTAGAACAAGGATTCAAACCTAGGCCCCTTGACTACAAATCCATTGGTCTTTCTACTACAAAAAAAAAGATAGATGAGGAGCAAGTAGACAGGAAAAAAGGAACAAGAAAACCCTCTACATATGCTCTAAAGTTGATGAACTTTATTTATTTGATGGATCCTAACTTCCTATCTTAGAAATTATTTGCTCTTATTTAATACATAGTCCTTATCACAAGTGTATTTATTTGGCTGACTCATTTAGCAGATTAGGTTCAAAAATTTAAGGTGCTTTTAACAGAGCAGAGGTACATCAAAACCATTTAGAAATGACAAGGAACAGAAAAGAAGCAAACATAAAAACTAAACAACACACTAAAAATAGAACAATTGGTGACCAGTTTGATCAATGGGAAATAGCTCTATATAGCTCCTTAGTTCCTTTGTAAATGTCCGTGTTATCATTCATATGATAATTATTACAATAATAACCCTGAGTTATCATGAAAGGATCCATTTAATTCCAGTATATTTTCTCTAGGACAAGGAAGTATGTTTTTAAAAATACTTCCATTCAAAATAATTAACTTTAAAAAAAAGTTTCAGTATTTAAAAAGGAGACGAATTAATTATGTGGGAAATTCATTTACAACATATAAACACACTGGTTGATGATGAAAAGATCAGACATTATTATATACTGTCCTAAAAGCCTTACTGAAGTTTTAAGCTTTAACAGCTTAAATAGCTTAAATCTGTTCTAAGACTTTGGGGACACCCTATAGATTCAAATTTGGAGACTGTGTTGTTTAAAACAGGTAAGCAAGGGTCTATCTTATATAAGTTGTAGAATAGGTATCACAGTTTACAAAATGGGATAAATACTATTGGGTTCTCAGATAATTGGAGGATTAATAAGATAGTATCACTAAGTAAGCATTTAGAAATCCTTAATACAATGCCACTAGGCTGTACTTTTAATCTTGGATTTTTATGTAGTTAAAGGATTACTACCACAATACAAACACTAGCCATATTCTCACTTACTGAGAGAACACCTGTCTCCCTTAGAACATATGCCTTAATTCTCTTTTTGTCTTTTCTTTCTCTGTTCCCTGTTGTGCCATGCCAGAAAATACATTAAAAAGTAAGAGCTAGAAGTAGAAAAGAAACTAATGTCTTAAAGTGCATCTTCAAAACTTAAACACAAAAAAGAAAAAAAAAACAAATTTAAAAAAATGGTTTGTAAATCTTGAAAGTTTAGACTGTTTTGTAGAAAATTAATATATTTTTGCAATTTTTATTAGTTAATCCAGTAAGTGGACTTAGATTATTAATATTATTCTTGATTTCTTTTAAAGACATTTTGTTAATTTTGCAACCCATATTGGTATCTTTTGAGACACAAGCCATATATGTCATTGTGATTTGGGTGTAGCCCCTGGACTCTTGAAAGTTATGCTAGTCCATTACAAAGTAGCTGGTCCTAATGCTCTGGACAAGCAGTGAATTTAATATGGTTTTATTAAGTGGCAGAAGGGAGCATACGTTTGTGATATTTGACTGACTCAAAACATTTGATGTTGACTACATGAAACCAGAATAAGGTCTTTCCCCTACCTTTTAGTTAGGTCTCTGTCAACTCAATGCTAGGTTTCATGCAATGCTTATGAATTGATTCTATTTTTGAGAAGAAGTTACTCCAATGAAATGTGCAAAAGTTGCAGTTCTTAAAGAGCCTGTTAAAGTTATAGTATCAGCTGCTAAGAAGGGAAAATCGAGTTTTCCAAGGATCACTGAAGCCCACAGTAAAATAGTAACAATCACACTACTATACCAAGGAATGTTTAGTCAAAAATGAAAAAATGTTATTTCTTTACTTAAAACATTATATTTAAAGTGGCAGAATAAAGGTAAGGACTCACCCGAGCTTTCTCCCACATCCCTCCAAATACTTTTAAATAATGACGCTAACTACATTTTAGACCACCAGAACCCACAAAAAGATGGAACAAAACAATTTTCCAACTGAAGACAACTTAGAAGATCAGTAGGAAAGGTCTTTTGCAGCAGCATGAAAATGAGGCACAATCCAGCCCAGGCCAAGCCAGCACAGCCGCTGCCCCAGCAAACCAGGAGTGGGTCTCTGGGATTCTGGGCCTCTGAATCAGTGGCCTCAGCACCTGTTTTGAGACCTCCCATGCCTCAGACACCAAAGACAACTAGGAAGGTTGTCAAGAAAGGCTTGTTGTAGTAGGGTGTGAGGGGAGCCCCAGCTAACTAGGAACTGGCCTTGAAAGCCACCAAATCTGGAGTAGTGCTGGTGGTGGCAGCTTCCAGAAGTCTCAGTCCACACATGATAAGGGGGTTGAACAGCTGGTCAGAAGGGGATTACAGGGTTCTCTTTGTGAAATACCTCAATGGATCTAGAAAATAGACCCAGTAAAGAAAATTTAAAAATAATTGATCTACCTGAAACCCATGATCACAAAAAAAGAGCCTAAATATTATCTTTCAAGAAATTATCAAGGAAAACTGTCCTGATATACTAGAATCAGAGGACAAAATAGAAATTGAAAAAATCAACCAGTAAACCCCCCCCCCCAACAAAGAGATCCCAAGATCAAAATTCCCTGGAATATGATAGACAAAATCTGGAACTCCCAGGTCAAATAGAAAATATTGTAAGCATCCAGAAAGAAACAATTCAAATTGGGTGGAGCCACAGTCAAGATAACAGAAGATTTGGGAGCTTCTACATTAAAGGATAAAATGGCTTGGATTATGATATTCCAGAGATCAAAGGAGCAAAGATTACAACCAAGAATCTCCTACCCAGCAAAAGAGAGTATATAATCTTTGAGGGAAAAGGTGAACATTTTTTGATAGAGAAGAATTCCAAGTATTTGTGATGAAAAGACCAGAGCTGAATAGAAAATTTGACTTTCAAATATAGAAGTGAATGAAGCATACAGGAGTAATCAAAAAAGAAAAATCATAAGGGATTTTTAAAGGTTAATCTGTTTACATTCCTACATAGGAGGATGCTACTTGTAACTCATGAGAACTTTCACATTACTATGGCAGTTACGAGTAAATATGAGCAGAGGGCACATTTATGAGTTGAATATGAAGGAATAATATCTAAAATATAAATTAAGGGGTGAGAAAGGAATGCACTGAGAGAAAAAGAAAGGGAGAGGTGAAGCGACATAAATTATTTTCTATGAAAGAGACAAGAAAAAGCTTTTACAGTGGAGGAAAGGAAGGGCAAGAGAGGAAGAGTGAGTGAACCTTAGTCTCATTAGAACCGGCTCAAAGAGGAAATAACATGCACACTCAATATGGGTATAGAAATCTATCTTACCCTGCAAGAAAGTAGGAGGGAAAGGTGATATGAAAAGGGGGTAGAGTGACAGAAGAGAGAGCATGTTGGGAAATGGGGTGGTCAGAAGTAAAATACTTTTGAAGAGGGACAAGGTAAAAGAAGAGAGAGAACAGAATAAATGGGGGGGGCAATGGAAATAGTTAACAATAACATTTGTGAAAAGAATTTTGAAGTAAGTTTCTCTAATGAAGATCTCATGCTTTAAATGTAAAAGGAACAGACATATATTTATAAAAATAAGAGTCGGGGTAGCTAGGTAATGTAGTGCATAGAGCACCAGTTCTGAAGTTAGGAGGACCTGAGTTCAAATCTGGCCTCAGACTTCCTAGTTGTGTGATCCTGAGCAAGTCACTTAAACCCAATTGCCTCAGCAAAATAAAAATAAATAAATAAAAATAAGTCATTCCCCAAGTGATAAATGATTTAAAAAAATGAAAACTTTTAATAATGTTTTGGTCATGTATACTTATTGTGTATCTAAGTTATATTTTAATATATTTAACATCTACTGGTCATCCTGCCATAATGTTTTGGTCATGTATACTTATTGTGTATCTAAGTTATATTTTAATATATTTAACATCTACTGGTCATCCTGCCATCTAGGGGAGGGGGTGGGGGGGGGTAAGAGGTGAAAAATTGGAACAAGAGGTTTGGCAATTGTTAATCCTGTAAAGTTACCCATGTATATATCCTGTAAATAAAAGGCTATTAAATAAAATAAATAAATAAATAAATAAAAAAATGAAAACTTTTTACTTGAGCCAATATAATTATTTATAGCCATATAGAAAAAAATACTCTAATTCACTACTGACAAAAGAAATGCAAATTAAAACAATTCTGAGGTACTACCTCATACCTATTAGATTGGCTAATGGGCCAGAAAAGGAAAATTACATGTTGGAGGAAATGTGGAAAAAGATGAGTAATTAATTCATTGTTGGTGGAATTGTGAACTGATTCAACCGTTCTGTAGAGCAATATGGAACTATGCCCCAAAGGTTACACAAATAAAAAAGGAAAAGAACATATATGTCCAAAAATATTTATAGCAGCTCTTTCGACTCAGAGCAAAAAAACTGGACATTGAGAGGAGAGCCATCAATTTGGGGAACGGCTAAATAAATTGTAATATGTGATTATGATGTAATGATATTGTTCTCTAAGAAATGATGAGAATATTCATAACTGTGTTCAATGGGCTATAAAACTGTGAATGTCCTTTGATCCAGCAGTACCACTACTGATTCCCAAAGAAATCAGAAAAGAAGAAAGAAGACCCACATGGACAAACATGTTTGTAGGAACTCTTTTTGCAGTAACAAAGAACTGGAAAATGAGGGGATGCCCATCAATTGACTGAATAAGCTATGGTATATGAAAGCAATGGAATATTATTGTTTTATAGGAAATAATGAATAGCGGGATTTTAGAAAGATCTGGAAAGATTCACATGAACTGATGCTTTGTGAAACAAGCAGAACCAGGAATACACTGTACACAATAATAGCAAGAATGTGCAATGATCAACTATGAAAGGCTTAGTTCTCCTCAGTGGTTCAGTGATCCAAGGCAATTTCAATGCAGTTTGGTAGGAAAATGCCATCCACATGTAGAGAAAGAACTATGGATACTGAATACAGATCTAAGCATACTATTTCCACGTATTTTTCCTTCTACTTTTCTCTTGTACTTTTTCCCTTTTGTTCTGATTTTTCTCTCCCAATATGACTTCTATGGAAATATGTAAAAATGAAATAAAAAATAGATAAGAAAAGAAAGGGAAAAATATATTACACAAGGGTATAGTTTTTAAAAAAAGATGAGTAGGATACTCTCAGAAAAACTTGGAAATCCTTCACGAGCTCATGCAAAGTGAAATGTACTATGTTCAAAGGAATAACAATGTTGTGGTATGATCAGCTGTGAATGACTTTGCTATTCTCAGTAATACAATAATTCAAGATTACTTTGAAGGATTTATGATAAAAGATGCTATCCACACCCAAAGAAACAACTGTGAGCATCTGAACATAGACTGAAGCATGTATTTTATAACGTTATTTTTCTTGAGTTTTTTTTTTTGGGGGGGGTTAGGGTGGGGGCGACTTTTATGGAAATGTTTTGTATAACTTCACATGTGCCTTCTCAGTGATGGGAAGGATGGGAAGGGAAGAAGTGAAAGAATTTGGAACTCAAAGGTTTTTTTTTTTGTTTTTTTCCTTAAGACATTTAGGGTTAAGTGACTTGCCCAGGGGCACACAGTTATGAAGTGTAAAGTGTCTGATGCCAGATTTGATGTCAGGTCCTCCTAACTCCAATCCCAGTGCTCTCTCCACTGTGCCACCTAGCTTCCCCATTAACTTAGTTTTAAAAACAAATGTTATTTTTATAACAATAGCTTTTTATTTTTCTAAATATACATGCAAAGATATTTAAAGATGTTAAAATTGTTTTGCATTCAACTGGGGAAAATAAAATAAAGTAAAAATGAAAAACATTAACAAATGACAAACTATTTCTGTGAAACTGACTAATTCAGCTTCAGAAAATAAGGAAAAACCTTCAGAGGAACTTGGCAAGCTAGAGAGGTTTTATGTCTTGAATTTTGAATAACAGTGATAAGACTAGTAAAAATCAATCACCAATTGTTGTTATGAAGGAAAAAGAAATCTTGGCCGGAGCAAAAGAGTAGAAACAATGGAATATGAAAGATTGGGAAAAGGTCATTTTTCCTGATGAAATTAACTTTTTTGTCAGTCAAGGCTATACCCAAACCAATCCAAAAGAGCCTTTCAGATCTGTACATCTTTATCAGATTGCAAAACATTCACATTAAATTATGCTTTGGGCATTATTAGTTCCATTGGTCTTAGAAGGCCTATTAAAAAATCAAATAACTATATTGATATATTAAGAAACAGATTTGTTCCAGAATTATAGAAACCTCCAAATGGAAATGATGCAATACCGTCTCATGACACACTTTATGAAAAGTTAAGAAATATACCCAGAAGATGTAGATAAACATGCTTCAGTGGTATGAGAACCTACTTGCAATAATTTAAGCCTCATTAGGTGGTACACTGGATAGAATGCCAGGCCTGGGGTCAGAAAGATTCATATTGCTTAGCTCAAATATAGCCTCATAACACTTAATTGCTGCATGAACCTAAGTAAGACATTTAACCCTCTTTGCCACAATTTCCTTATGTGCAACATGATCTGGAGAAGGAAATGGCAAAACACTCCATGATCTTTAACAAGACAACTTAACAACAGTGGGGCACTTTTTAAAAGACTTAATAATAACATTAATGACCAAAAAACCCCTATGGGCTGTCACATGTGGATAGATGGACTGTTCATCCCAGTAAGCTTAACATCTGATATGGCAAAAAGATGGTTTCCTCATGGTTTCATGATAGTTAAATATTTCGACTTTTTTGACAAGGACAATATGAAAATTTGTTTTATTTGACCAAGCATATTTTTAGCAAGCGTTTTCTCTCCTTCCCTTTTTTCTTATCCAAGAAAGAAAGGGATGTAGAAAGGGAAAATTCTTGTACATAGCTTTTAAATTAAATTAAAACATCAAAAATCAATGCTAAATTACATAAAATAAATGACTGTGGCAAAAGGGACCATACTATATATGTAAATTATTTTAAAGATATAACAAGTTTTGAGGTTTGTCATATAAATTTAATTGTTTTACTTTTACTCAGGTAATTTGGATACCACTGTAATATAAAGCCAGTGATTAAGCATATGTCTAACTTCAGGAGAATAGCCTAATTGTTTGGGCTGCAGCAATTCAAAAAACCTGACAAAAAACTGGTACAATAGTTTTGATCTACATTGAGGAATGGAGCACTCATATTGATAACATCAAAGATTCTTGAAGTACTGAATACATGGTGGAATCTATTTCATTCTAAGAGAAATAAAATCTAGCATTTTAATAAAATTTCTAACAAAAGGAGCAGTTTTTGAGAGTAAAATGGAGTTGTATATGCACGGTGATTTATACTTGTTACACCCCTTTTTACTCCCCAGATTTAGTATGGTGAATTGAAATCTGAATCAGAGAATCCTTATCTTAAGTCTCTAGCCATTTCAGTTCTTTATTTCTGGGTCATATGAAAGACTTAAATACAACAGCAAAAGCATTAATTAAGACTTCAAAATTCATTACAAAGACAACAATCAAGAAGAAAGAATACCCACTACATTACCTGACATGGTTTGCCTAATTTCCCCCCACTCTCAGCCCCAAGACACATTGAGATGACATGGGAATATTTTTCATTGGACAGTGAGGGACACTAAAACAGGTATTTTTTCCTCAATATACTCTTACTGTTAACCTCTTTATTGGGGGAGGAGTATAGACTGGATAAAGCTGAAGGATCCCAGCTTCGCTACAGGACCCTCAGGATTCTACCTGGGTTCTTTTCATGGCTTCATCCTGTAAATAGCGAGCTGTTACTGACACCAATCAACCAGGGATAAGACATATAGGTAAGATTGGTCTAATGATAAAACAAAATTCCATCCATTGATAGTATACTCTCTGATCAAAGGCAAATTATCAGGTGGACTTTCTTGGGTTTCTGAGAAGTCAGAGATGATTTTACCATGATTTCTTAGTCTCATGGTCCATGGACCACTTTCCACTTCCAGGCTGTCCTGGCTTCTTTCAAGTCGTCAGTTAACATCCAACCTATAAGAAGTCTTTCTTGATCCCTCTTGAAACTAATGACTTTTCTCTGTGATTATTTCCACTTTATGTATATACACACACACACACATATATATATATATATATAAATACACACACATATCTTGTTTATACATATTTATTTGGATGTTGCCCCCCTTCACTATTAGACTGTGAGCTCCTTAAGGTAAAGGGATAAGGATATTTTGGGCTTTTCTTTGTCTCCCTAATGCTCCCCACAGGTCTGTCACAATAACCGCTACATTAATAAATGCTGGTGGATTTGACTTCTCTGGCCCTAGAGAAATCCAGGCTCTGTGTTACAAATCCACCATGGCTATGCTATATTATACTCCTTGATTTCCTCTCCATTGAATCTGAGCCATGATCCACTAGCAGAATTGTTCAAGTTAATCATGGGAATGTAGAATGACCACAGGACTTGTGGAATCTTCAGTAGAGTTTTGGTTAGAAAGATAAACAAAACTCAATGTTCCAAAATTTACAGTGAAGGATCAAACTACTCAGAAAGTTTCCAGCAGTGCTGTTTGCCTGTGAAGGGACTGGAATGGTGGTCATATGCCTCTTTTCATTCAATATCTTATCTGAAAATTGAGGAAATTCAATGAGATGAGCTTGATGATCTTTTTCATCTCTAATATCCTCAATCAAGTTCTCTTTATGGCAAGCCACTCTTTAAAGTCACCAGTCAAACTGACAAGAAAAGAATAAGCAGTTTGGCTGGCGAAGGAGGAAGGACACAGAAAGAATCAAATTAATTGGGATAATTATACTTGCTATTTAAAATTTTTAATAACTTATCATTTTTAGTATTATTCAACAAAAAGTTAACAAGCAATGTTAAATTTTTTGTTTAAGGCTGGAGGAGATTCAGAGTTTATCTAAGACATGATGAACTGCAAATTCAATCACTATATCTGATGGTTCACATGGAGATGAACAGTATTAAAAGGTACTTAGAATGAAATTGCAAAATGCTATTAATTATTAAAAAGTTCTTGGTAAAATACTGAAGACGGGTGACAAAGGAATCATTACCTTTATAAAAGTAAGGAAACAAATATCAGAATATACGGACTTAAGAAAACAAAGGCATATCTTGGAAGAAAATAGCTACTTGAGAAAAAGAAAAAAACTTATATTTGGAATATAGTTTAAAATAAAGAATTAGTGGACCCTTGACCAGGGATGCAGTTCACCTAGTAAGGTTGCTATATATGTACTTTCCTGGAGTCCCAAAAATCTGATATACATAAAATGGAAGAAAGGGGAAAAACCTGACTATACATACATACAAATATATATATATGTATATAAATGTGTGTGTATATATATGTATGTATGTCCTATAGAACAGGAGTTAAATCAAAGGGAAGAATGGCTTCTCCTTACAGAGTAAGACTTTAGGAAACTAGAGATTTCTAGTAATTCAGAGGACACAAAATTCAGACAATGGACCAACAATAAATCCATGGTCTCAGACGTTCATGTGCACATGGATAAAGAAAGGTCAACTAGAAATCCTAATACTAAGAGAAAGAATGGATTTCATTAGATCATAGATACAGAGATGACAGGGACTAAAAAGAAGATCTAATTCCATCCCCCATTTGGCAGATAATAAAATGAGCCAGTATTCAAACACAGGTCTCCGACTCCAATTTAAACCCATGGTGCTGCTACTTCTTTATATAATCCATTTCCGGGGCTGAAGTGTTAAGAGGCCAAATGTAGTGATTCTTCTTTCACTAATGATTAAAATAGATTGTTAGAGAAACATTGACAAATTTGTGCCATTTTTTGTCGGTTTGCTGTCCTGCCAGTTTCATCTATGAATGTTCTTGGGATGGTGTGACTCATTTGAATCTCACTCCAAGCTTTCTTTAGACTTGTTTTTGCTTCTACTCCTATTTTATAGTTTATAAGAAGATACAGCTCATAATTTCTTACCATCTTGCTCTATAGTGTTTTGCAAATGAGTTTATATTATTAATCAGTGCTATCCTGGAGTGCTATTTCTTTCTGCTTGACAAGGAGATCAAATGTTGGCTAGCTAAGATGGTTCCGAGATTCTTTGAGCCTTCTCCTTCCGATGAGTATTTTACATTGATTAAACTTTTTCAGACAAGGATAACAATCAAGGTCAATATATTAGTCCTTTATTAGTTTCTATTTTTGTCATTGATGACTCATATGAATGGATCACGTTGAAACTATTTTAAGTGTTTGAAAGGTCTTTTCATTTTCCAGCCTTTCTTCAAATTTTATGTTGATTATAATCTTTACTCTAAAAATTTGATGGTCTGACTGCATAATGACAGCTGATTCTGATATTACTCCTGTATTAGTGAATAGTTGTTTCCTCTCTGTTAAGATGTAGTCAATTTTATTTTCTTTGGCATATAAAAATTCTTTCTTCCTGTAAATCACCAGGTTGGGTTGCTGTGCTTTAAAGCAGCCCATTATTTTATGTGCAAAAATTGAAACTGAATATATTTTACAGAGGAGGAAAGAGGTTGGATTGTCTTAGAAACATTACAAAATTTGTTTAATGACCGGAAGCTTCATAAAAAAGGTCCATTTTATTTCAATATGCTTGAGCCATATGGGGTGATTCTGAGTCATTTAATATTACAGTATTGAAAGAATTGAAGTTGATCACTCAAAAAGCAAAAGAGAGGCACTGTGCAACACATTACAAATAGAATTAATTATGCAAGAAAAGCAGTATAAAGAATGTCAACAAAGAAATGTACTGTAAAAATGAAGAAGATGTGCTCACATAATAAGAGTGAGAGACAACCAATGGGTAAACTATGTTACACCGGCATCCTTATGATTAAAAACTTATGGGAGAATATGGTCACAAAATGGGCAGGCATGGAAAGGATTGATCGATACTGTTGGAAGGAATACCAAAATCAATCAGATCAGAGATCCATTGAAAGATTGTAGTAAATCACAAAGCCAAGTTAAAGATGGGTAGGGATGAATTAAAATATTCTTTTTCCCAAGTACATTATCATGCCATTTGCAGTAGGCACAAGAAAACCCTATCTTGGTAAAAGACATTACAAAATCTTAGTATCAATATGAATAAATTGATGGGACTCATGACTTGAGTATGCTTCTCGAAAAATTGTAAAAGAAATGAATAAATAAAAAGGAGAACAGAATAGGTTTGTATATTAAGAAGACATATTCCTGTGAAAGAATACAGAAGGGGAAAAGGGTGATTGAGAGAATTAGAGTAATGGGTAGAAAGAAGAGAAACTGAACAAAAATTCTAGAAGTAGTATGTTCCCCCTGGATAAAAATGAAATTTAGCAAATAAATCACAAGCCTGTTAGCAAAATAGTAATATAATGTCCAGGCATGCTAAAAGTTGTCTACCAATTAGCAGAGGAGTGAATGCGTACATGTCTTGTTTTGATGATAATTTTGTCTTTAAAAACGTAGATCGAAGGAAAATCAGTGCCATTCTAAAATTGATTTGCACTAGAAAGGTGACTGTATATTATAATATAACATATGTATAATATGCAGTCAGTAGAGTGTATTTTTATATAGTAGTATACCAGAAAGGTTTAGTAATCTTTGGGGGAAAAGAGACCACTTCAATATAATTAAGGATGGAGAAGAGTAAATGCACTCTAACATAGAACCTAACATAACCTAGATTTAAGTAAATAGAGTTCAAAATTTTCAGAGGAAAGTTTTGTAGAATACTAGGTACAAAAAAACACAGAAATAAAGCCAAGAGGGAATTATCAATAAGTAAATCTTAAAGATGAAAAATGCAAAAAGAAACATCGGTGAAGTAGAATTGAAGGAGTAAAGGAAGCAATGTGGATATGGATGGAATTCATCAGCTAACTTCAATTTTTCAATGCCCACACATACGAGAACGAAACAAGGGCAACAAAAGAGGATAGATAAAATGATTGGAAGGGGGCAGGTAGGTGACATTATAGTAGATAGAGCATCAGCCCTGGAGTCAGGGGTACCTGAGTTCAAATCTGACCTCAGACACTTAACATTTACTAGCTGTGTGACCCAGGGCAAATCACTTAACCCAATTGCCTTGCCAAAAAAAAATGATTTGGACAGACTGATAAGAATAGTGTCAAAATTATCATATTCAGAATGAATTGAGAATAACAATAAGTGAAAAAGTATAGCAAAAGAGTTAAAAACCTGTGTATTTGAGAATATTTGGAAAAAAACCAAAAAGAGGATGAAGGTTGGGATACTATTAATGCTATGGAAGGATGGAAAAATGATCATGAACTACTTATATCACTTAAATATTTAATCGAACTAGCTTTTGCCTTTCCTACCAAAGAGATTAAACTTTAGATCAGATAATTCAAAATAAAAAATGGCCAATAAGGAAAAGAAGTTAAGGTGAAATATAATAAAAGCATCTACCTGCTCTTGATGAGTTCAGATTACTAGGATTATATGAACTACAACCCAAGTTAAAAACTGGTCAGTGAAACTGCTGAAATACTATGGGGGAAAAGGAGAATTGTAACAGAAATGGAAAACGGGAAGTGGTGTCCTGGCTTTCAAAATACAGAGACTTGAATGTGAAAATTAAGATTTCTGGCAAAATTCTAGAATGGTTTAAAGGAATGAAGTGTGAACAATTAGAAAAGTAAGCAGTAGTGTGTCATGTGACCAGCAAGATGTTGGGCTGGACATTTAATCTTGATCCTTTTAACTCTCCAACTTTTCCCCCCAAATAAATTATTTGCCAGAGGTAGAGCAATTATAGCTGAATCAAGTAATACAAATAAAGGAGAATGCCAGCAAGGTAAAAATCTTTATATATTAACAAGAGATAAGTCTAAATCCTTAAAGGGGTTACTCAGTACCTCTCCTGTATCAAGCTCAGTGCAGCAGTAAAATAGGCAGATTATTAAACTTTCTCCAGGATCCCATGTTACTCTGTTCCCTACATACTGCAAAGACTATGTTGTAATGTTGTAACTCCACTCCTGCTCAGCCATCTATAACTAAAAAGAGAGGAAAAGCATTTTTAAAATGCTGCCTTTTGTAGCCAGGTCCTAGATTAGGTGCTATGAAACTGCAGATACTAGGCCTGAAATATTCTCTGCAATCTCCCCCTAATTTGGCAAAAGGAGAAGGTATGATTCAGCCCATCTACAGAAGGAAAAGAAAGCCCAATAAAACAACTGGGTGGGGATTACTGTTTGTTACTGTATTGTATCTGATGAAAAGAATGAAACTCATCTTGGTTTGGTCTTGGCCCACTGCGATTCCTAAGGACAAGAACAGAGGCCAGTGAACCTTATACACCTGAGAAAGGCAGCTGAGGCTACTTAACAGCTTAGCCTTAGAGGAATAACCATCAGCAAGAGGGCTGAACAACTGACAGTAAATGAGGAAGAATACACAAAGAACCCTAACAGATTGAAAATGTCAAGGTAAAAATCTTCAATAAAATCCCAGAGCTTAAGTAAATAAATTAACAGTGAGGATCCTAATGTCAAAATGAAAGGTGAATAGTAATTCCTCAAAGGAAATGCAAATTTCTCTAAATAAAAGACAAAGGGAAGTGAATCAACTTCTGATGAAAGACAGAATCCTAGGAACTCCCAGTAGAACATAAAACAACAATAATAGACCCTAAAATGGTTCAAAGGAGAAATGAAATCCACAAGAAAAGAAGAACGAATATAGGTAGAACAATAAAAAAATTCACTATAAAATCAAAAAAACCTCAGTTATTGGATTGGAAAAAAACCTGAAACAATGGTTCAGAATTTCTCAAAAAAAAATGAAGGACTAATATTTGGAGCACAAAAATACTGAGGAGGAATAAAATCTGACAAAAAGAGAGCAAAGATAACAATGTTCCAATAATATGTGAACAATATACAATTCAAAGGGATTACTTGGAAAACATATGATCAGACAGATCACCCATAAGAATATGATAAAACAAACATCCAGAAACCAAAATGCAAGTAATAATATTCCCCCAAATCCTTGTAAGAACTTCTACATACAAAAAATACAATACCAATGGAAAGAATCCCCCAGTGGCCTTCATGAAGCAACAGCAACAACAAAAAATTACACTTCAATTTCCAGGACATATTGATTAAATTAAACTATTTCAATGAAAAATAGTAGATTGAGCAAGTGGCCAGGACAAAGTTGTCCAAATATAAAAGAAATACAAATAGCATAAAAAACATTTTGAACCCCTGAGAAACAGCAGAAGGTAATTGAATAATATATTCTGAAAAGCAAAAAAGCTCAAGATACAGTCTAAAATGCCAAACCCTGCAAAACTGGACCTAATTATGAACAATAGTAAAATGTGAGTGTTCAATAAAAGAATAATTCCTGCAAAAAGAAATAAATTTGAGTAGAAGATTAGATTTGCAAACAACCCAAATAATAGAGATACACAAAAAGTTAGTAAGTATAATTAAGAAGGAAAGAATAATGAAACAAATTACCCCATTTTTAGAGAATGTGAGAAAGAAACAAAGATAGAGAAACACAGAGAGACAGTAGCACTTATGGGGTAAAACACAACCAAGAGTTATCATCAAGATATTAAAAAATATACAATCACTTAAAGATGTAAAGAGAACTTGAGAAAGAGACATTATCAAAGAGGAGAAGAATTAAAGCAACCCTATACCATTACTTCAACAAATCAGTGTATTTTGGGGGGTTGGCATAAAGGATGCATAAACATGAAAAGGGAAAACAGGAGACAGAGGGAAGAGCACTCTACCTGGGAAAAAAATTAATGCCATCTGAGTTAAGGTAGGATTCACCTCATCAACCTGACAATGTTTGAATGGAAACTATCTCATCTGGCTTGTGCTTGGCTATCTACATCACTTTTGCCTGGAACTGACATCAAAATAAGGGAACACTTTCTCTTCTGTCCCTGTTCTGTTATGGCAAATTTCTATAATCATGTCAGATGACAATTATGAAGATAATATTAAATCTCTTCATAAGCTAATTTTAGGAGCACATCTGACAGTATATATAATAAGATGCTATACTAGCTAAATATTCCTGGTTAAGTTAAAGATCCTTTAATTTCTCAATGCTATGGGAATAATTAAGTAAATAATGCCTCAGATTGTGTAACCAGGATATTTTGTTAGCTAATATGAGAATTGTCCATTCTGTGTTAAGAAAGGGATTAATTATAACAAATACATTTGTTATAGAGTCATTAATTTGAACAGAGCTAGAAGTTAAATGTTTTATTGTAAATAATATATGCATTGCTTCAAACTGGGGTTACTTAAAATTGTTATTCGGTGTATTTATGTATCTATCCCAGAAGCTTTTGTTAACTTTAGATAAATCTGACAACTTCAGATGAATTCATTTTTTGAATTGGAATCCATCTTATAAATTTGGCTTCTGTTTTCTGTTTGTAGATATAGAGATAGGTGATGTAGATGATGTAGGTGAGGGCTATAGGGGATATAGATTATACATAAAATTTCAAATTCCCTAGTCTAAGAGATTCCAAATTGGAAAAGACATAAGGTTTGAGCTAATTTTCATTTATTCTGTTTATTGGAAAAGTAAATTGGAAGTTTATTTAAGACCAATTTTATAGGAAATTTCTACATGTCACCTCAGCTAGAGTAAAACAGATCATACCAGAGCCACAGGACTGCATCAGATGTTTCTAAAGAGAGATATATGCTTTTCCCTTTGGGTCTTTTATCTGTAAGGTCTATTTATCAAAGGGGACTGCCTTCTTTTGATTTGTCAATGCTATCAAAGAGGACTGCCCCCTTTGATTTTTGTCAAGTGCCATCTTTTTTCCATTTTTTTTCCTCATTGTCTCTCCTTATAAATCCCATAGTTGGAAACCCTTGATGAAGTGTTTGATGGACATATTTGTCTTTGGTCTGATTAGCTTTGGTGTAAAAGAGATGGCCAAATCACCATCCTTTTAAATTTAATAACCTGCTGGACTTGTTAATAAAATGATTAAATTGCTCAAAAAAGTTTATGCCATCAAAAACTCTTCAAGTCTCTTCTGAAATTTTATTATCTGATTCACTGACATCATTAGGAATTTAATCTGAGAGAAGTTGTTAACATGAGGAGGCAACACTCACTGAGAGAATGTTGTGTCTCTGTGAATAATAATGAAAAGGGATGTATGAACTTGTAAGCTCAGCTAGTACACATAAAGGGGAAAGGGGAGATGGATCCTAAAATAAGATGTCATAGTCATTAGGAAGGAGAATTATGCTGAGGGAAGGGATTAGAACTGAACTAAAAGGGGTGAAACAAAGTTTTTCCACTATGTGATACTGCTTCTATGCAACATTAGTTCCATGAAGAATTGTGACTTCTAAGAGTGAGTCGCTGAAGAAAAATGTACCCATGGGAAGACAAAATCTAAAAAATTAATAACATAGAAAATAATTAGAAGAGAGATCAAATCTAATAATTCAGAAGGTTTATCAATGTAAAAAACATAGAGACAAAAATAGGAACAATTAAACTTATAGTCAGCAAATCAATTTCAGAACATACTGGAAGGAAAGAAATTTTTAAAGAGAAGAAAACCAAAAAAAAAAACCTATCTCAGAAAAAGATGAATATAAAAGATATCTGTCAAACTTCAGGATATGGTGGGACTCACACCTCTCAGACTGGCTAGGATGACAGGAAAAGATAATGATAAAAGTTGGGGAGATGTGGGAAAACTGGGACACTAATACATTCCTGGTGGAGTTGTGAAATGATCCAAACATTCTGGAGAGCAATCTGGAACTATGCCCAAAATAGCTATAAAACTATGCACATCCCTTCACCCACCGGTGCCATTACTGGATTTGTATCCCAAGGAAATGATAAAGGAGAGAGAAAGACCCACATGTGCAAAAATGTTTGTAGCAGCTCTTTTTGTGATAGCAAAGAATTGGAAAATGAGTAGATGCTCATTAGTTGGGGAATGGCTGAACAAGTTGTAATATATAGAGGAAATGGAATACTATTGTCCTATAAAATGATGACCAAGCTGATTTTAGAAAGAGCGAAACAAGCAGAACCAGGAATACTTTCTATATCATAACAGCAAGAATGTTTGATGATCAATTATGAAATACTTGGTTCTTTTCGGTGGTTCACTGATTCAAAGTGATTCCAATAGACTTAGGACAGAAAATGCCATCTGCATCCAGAAAAAGTACTAAGGAGAATGAATGTAAATCAACGCATGCTATGTTTACTTCTTTTTTCTGTTTTTTCATCTCCTCCCTGGTTTTTCCTTTTTTGCTCTGATTTTTCTCTCCCAACATGATTCATAAAGCAATGTGTAAAAAGAATATGGTGGGAAGAAAAGTTTTTGAACCAACCTCTCAAATCAGAACAAAGAAAGAGAAAAACAAAAAGAAAGAAGGAAAGAAAATGGAGAAGAATTAGATAATTAAATGAGAAGAAAAAATAACTAAACAGTTCAAGTTTATCACTGCCTCAGACTATTCCCCAACTTGATATTCAATGATTTCAACAATGGGTTACTAAGGAATATGTTTCTCTTTCAAAATTTACCAATGGTTTTTTAATCAGTAAATATAATGGTGTTTGCTCAAAACCTCTTCCTTTTCAACTCCTATAATTCTTTCACACTACTGATAACCCTCTTCTTCTCTAGAGAAGAATTTGAGGGAAAGATAATGAGTTTAGTTTTAGACATGTTGAGTATAAGAAATCTATGAAAAACAGTTTAACATGTCCAACAGGCAGTTTGTAGATATTAGATTCCAACTCAGCAAAGAGGAGAGGGCTGATCAAAAGATCTGAGAAAAACTTCTCTAGAGATAATAATTTAATCCATGCAAACAGAAAAAATCACCAAGTATCACCAACTATAGAACGAAGAGAGGGCCCATGACAGATATCAAAGGATATCCAAAAGTTATTAAACATGATTTGCAAAAAAAGTTATGTTAATAAATTAATACCTTGCCATCTGAGATTACATTTTGTGTATATTAACTGAACTGAAAGGTTTGGAAGAATAAAACAAAATCTTCCTCAATAACATTATTGTTGATTGTTTTTTAGTCGTTTTAAGTCATGTCCAACTCTTCATGACCTTCTATTTCTTTTCTTGGCTAAGATACTAAAATGATTTGCCATTTCATCTTTCACCTCATCTGACCTGCCTGAGATTACACAGCTGGTAAGCATTTAAGGCCAAATTTGAACTCCATTCTTTCTGACTCCAAGTGGTCCATTGTTCTATCCACTGTGCTACTTAGGTGCCCTGATAACATTATTACATTATCTCAAATGTTTATCTCATATTATTATATCAAATGAAAGATTTGAAAAGCATTTATATGACAATGTTTAGCATATAATAAGCATTTAATATTTACTTCATTCCCTCTCTCCCTTCCCTATAGAACAAAAACAGAACTTTATAAAACATAAGACAAGGAGATCTTTTTTAAAAATTATGAAAAAAGGTATTTTCTATCTAAAATCGATGGTTTATATCATAATCAAGGGAGACATATTAGTATCTTTCTCAATAACTACAAAACACAAGTCAAATGCCCTGTGTTCCTATCTAAATGTGATATAATTATAAAAATATTATCAATATCAGAAAAATTGGAGAAAAATTATAAGCTCAAAGATCGAGAAGAGATACATACATATCTATTTGCAGATGACAAAATTGCTTATTTAGAAATTCCTGAAGAATAAGCCAAGAAATCAAGCAATAACTGCTGTAAAATAAGATAACATAAATACCCCCATATTATAACATTTCTATTTGGTGATTATAAAATACAGGAAGAAATATTAGAAAGGAAAAATCTCTTCTAATCTTGTATATCTAACAGAAAATGACTTTATATGGAAAAGGAAGATGGGGGAAAATGACCATTGTTGATATAAAATAGCTAGGGAACACAGAGAAAGTAAGGAGAATGGCAATTAAAAAAAGATCCAGAATTTCATAAAAGATAAAACCAAAAGGACAGTAAAACAAAGGAAAAAAACAACTGGGAGTCAAGCTGTCAAAGTACATTCAAGACCTATGTAACAATACTTATCAAATATTTCTTAAAAAACAAAAGCACAGGGGCAGCAAGTGGTGCAGTGGATAGAGCACCAGCCCTGCAGTCAGGAGGACCTGAGTTCAAATCTTCTCTCAGAAACTTAACACTTCTTAGCTGTGTGACCCTGGGCAAGTCACTTAATCCCAATTGCCTCAGTAAAAATCAAAAAAACAGAAACAAAAGAACAACTTAATAATTGGGAGAATTCAGTGCTCATGGGTAGATCTTGCCAAAAAAAAAATGATTTATGCATTTAATCCTATAATAACCATACAATCTAGGGGATATTTTACATAGCTAGATTAAATAATAACAAAATTCATTTGGAAGAACAAAAGCTTTATAACATCAAGCAAAACAATGAATGAGGAAGGACTATAATATTTTAATCTATCTATATGGAATAAAGAAATGCATTTTTAATAAAAATGGAGACTATTATAGAAGTTAAAATAAACAATATCAATTACATGCAACTGAGCAACTTTGCATGACAATGCATCTAAAGAAGGTACAGCAGGCATCTGGGAAGATAAATCAAATATATCTGATGATCATCTGATATGAAAAGTATGTAGGCAACTAACAGAAACATAAGTAAAATTCATTCCCCAAGAGATAAATGATCAAAGGATAAAAATAAACACTACTCAAAAGATGAATTTCAAACTATTATTATCCATAAGAAAATAATGTTTCAAATGAATAATAATACAATAAATAAACATAAATAGTACAATAAATCACTCTGAGGTTTTACCTCATACTCAGAATGTTGACAATAATTACAAAAGTTGGAATGATAAATGCTTAAAGAGCTGTGAAAAGATAAATGTGCTAATGGACTTTTGCGAGAGCTCAGCACCACTACACTTATTTTGGAAAGCAATTTGAAATTATACAGAGTGATAAACAAGTCATATCTTTATGCTATAAATCTATATGTGAGAAGTGGGCTGTTTATAGACAGACACACTTATCTATTAATCTAATTTCCCTATAACTTCTTAATTAAAACCCCAGGAACAAAAAGTTCCTGGGAAGGGATAGAGTATACCTAACAGGGCCTGGTAAGACAGTGATTGCCTTAAATCTTGTATATCGAAAAGAAAATGACTTTATACTGAAAAGGAAGATGGGGGAAAATGACCATTGTTGATCTAAAATAGCTAGGGAACACAGAGAAAGAAAGGAGAATGGCAATAAAAAGAATCCAGAATTTCACAAAAGATAAAACCAAAAGGACAATAAAAACTTGTAGAGGGCCAGAATTCTGGAAAAGTATACTTGGAAACAAGGATAATTGCAGCAGGGTGTTTACTCAGTGTGACTGATGAAATAATGGGTCTCTATTTCACATATACTTAGTATGGTGATCTAATGGTTCTACAATTGGCACATGCTCAGTATACTGTAGTGAAGTAATTGTAGTAGGGTGTTTAAGGGCTGAGAGGACTGGAGAGAGAGAGAGAGTGAGAAAAGTGTGAATGAGTGTGTGCTTGAGCTCAATCTCAAACTCACAGACTCCAGACTCCAGTCTCCAGACACTATCCCTGACCATCCTTGTGGTGACTCTCCTGCTAAGACCAAGGCGCATCCAGAGATCTTTCAGAAAACTAGCCCAGACATTACAAAAACCAAATCAAATGAAACCCTATGGACTCATATGTTTATATACAAATGTATAAAGCATAGAAAACAAGGAAAGGAGACCTTTTTGACTTCACGTCAATGTCACTGGCATTTCTCAAGAAGAGATCTGTGGCCAGAATATGGATCAGGAAATATTATACCTTATTTAAAAGGAAAAGGATAATTAAAAGTGAAGGAAGTGGGGGATAATTTTGCCTAATAAAAACATAAATTCATGTGAAGGAATCTAGAAATTAAAGGATCAAGAGAAACTCAAGGAATTGCAAAAGGAACAAGCAAGATGGGGAACATTTGGGTGAAAATCACTGGAGGGAGATACACAAAATGATAGTTTCATCAAAGTGGATCACATAAACTAAAAGAGGAAATAGAAGAAGATTTAGAAAAAGAGAATGAAAACCTGACAGAATATTTTCATATTTTTAGTGGAGAGAATTTCAATTGTCTGGGCATCTGCTCCCTCTTTTCCAAAAGTAGAGCAGTTAAAAATTTCTTGAGTTGCTTTAATGATAATTTTATCCCAGTCAAGGTGCAAGAAACTAATTAAAGGGATTTCTATTCTGGATTTCACTGTCACCAACAAAATGAAACTGATTTCTTGGGTATAAAAGATGTGAGTTCTGGAGAATGTGGCCACTGTCTTAAAATTCTGCAAATTGGCATGAATTCCTACGCTAGTGGAGACTAGTATTGTTTACATATTTGTGGAATTTCATTAGAAGGGATATAGAAAGATATTTACATTTTGAAGCATTACCAAGGCAGAATAAGACTATGACATCACAAATGCAGGCCAACAAACATTAATTTAGGATCGCCAACATTGCTAACAGGAAACTTTATATTTCACATCAAATCATACCGATTTTGTAGCTACAGTTATTAAATGCTTTTACTGCATTTGGGTTGTCTGAAAATGGAATAATATATATGGGCTATATTTTCATATAGAAGCCCTGGGCAGATGAGTATAAAATTACAGAATTTAGACTTGGAATGGTCTTAGAGCTCACAGGATCTGAGATTTTGATCTGGAAGTTATATCAGAGGTGAGCTAATCTAGTCTCCTTCCTTTATAAGAGAGGAAGCTGAGGTCTAGAAAAAGACAAGTGACTTGCTGATAATCCATCTATTGGGAAACTCAGTCCCAGAGCAAGAGAGTGACGTTGCTTGGGTCATATACTCAGGAGGAGAGGCTGGTTCTCTTTTGTTATACTGTACTGTCTACAGATTCTGCTCAAATTTAGCCTTCTGTGAATAAAGTGATTGATTTTCTACACCATCTTTTAAATGTGGTATAAGCTGTGCACCATAAAAAAGAAGCAGACAATCTTTGGATTTATTGAATGTATTATCACAGCACCACATCCTTTCAGCCCTCTTCATTACCCACTCTATGCTGAACCAGGGATTTAAATCTACAGGGACACCTAGATCCATTTCTCTACTGTATTAACTAATTTAATACTATTGAAACCTTAGCTTCAGGGCTATTTCTACCCAAGGGACACTTTACTTTAGATGTAAGGAAGTATGGAACTTAATACCCTAGCCAGAGCCTCGGCATCTCCGCAGCCCAGAATGCTTTGTGAAATACTCCAATGTTGCAGGTATTTGAACCTTTAAGAATTTGATGCTTCTAATCTAAGATTTAATTACAGTGAAAATAGATACTAAATTCTCCTTCTAAATATACTTATGAGATGTTTCTCATTAAGTCTATCCCTATGTTCTAGAAGACAAAAATACCTACCTGAGATCCTGGGAAATCAACCCAATATAGATGCTGATAAGCTCACAGAAGATCTTTCTCCAGAGCAAGCAAGACCAATAAAGAAATACAACCAAAGGGTAAAATAATATTGAATTTGAAGTTACACAGTGATGAAGGTCAAGGGTGAGTGAAGAGAATGGTTTTATTTTTAAAGAAAGTAAAAAATAATTAAACTGTGGATTATAAATAATGTTCTTCTCTTGCCCTAGACCTCACTCCCCCTCAGAACATATTGTGGTGGAACAAAGGGACCAGATATGTTTGATCCCTTTAAGCATTCACAGAGCAAGGATAAGAAATCACTATTCAGACTTCCTTAATACAAATTTCAAAAGTTTAGAAAAAGTTTATTAGATTCTTTTCTTGTATTGAATGATATAACTTTTCAGAAACAAAAAAATTTTTTTTGCATGTCATAAAAATAGTTCCTTTGTTAGCCACATGACAGTTCGAAGCACCTGATTCTCACTTGGCATCTAACTCTGTTCTTAATTCTTGCAAATTTAAGATAATTAATACCTTTGTGGAACTGTACCTATCCTCTCAAAAAAAGGATTTGTATTTTTCCATTAAAATTCTAAAAAAAATAATTGTAGAGTGCTCCGAATTTCAGATCTCTTTATCTCCCAAGTGAGGCAGTATGGTGCAATAGATAGAAAGTAGGCTTTAAAGCCAGGAAGCCCTGGATTCAAGACTCAACTCTGCCATAAGCAGCTATGGGACGTGGGGTGTGTCACTTAAACTCTCAGTATTACAGGCAACTTGCTAAGGCTTCAAGTTTCAGGTAAAATGTCAGCCTACAGCAATACAGGGGTTTTTCTAATCCAGGCATTCCCCATGGCAATGAAATCAAGGTCCAAGCTTTTTTTCTCTTATCACCTAATTATCCCCCAAATGCTTCATTAAATCATATCTCCTTATTCTGTTTATGTGTTAGGGGTACGCAATTGAATAAGTTCAGAGAACAGTTGTCACAGGATCCTATGACAATGGGCACCAATCAACCGGTGCACAGAGACTCATCCTTTCAAGGTAGGAAATAAACCCAGATTGCCAATATACATGGACATACTTTTTTGAAGATATGATCCCCACTTGCCAGGGGGTATAAGTAGGCTACAAGTCCATCCCAGTTGCCATGCTATGTTACCTGCTGTATAATAACCACAGTGTCTTACAGAAAGTATCTGAGTCAACAGTAGGCAACAAAAAGTAAGTCTTGTAAAAAGACCTGCTTGTATCTCAATTTTAATAGTTATAGGGTACCTAGGTGGTACAGTGAATGTAGTGCAGCTCTTAGAATCAAGAAGACTCCTCTTCTTGAATCCACATCTGATCTCAAACACTTCTTAGCTGTGTCACCCTGGGCAAGTCAATTAACCTTTTTGCCTCAATTTCCTCATCTGGAAAATGAGCTGGATTAAGGAAATGACAAACCATTCCAGTATGTTTGCCAAGAAAAACCCAAATAGGGTCACAAAGAGTCAGACAGGACTGAAAATAGTTGAACAACAACAAAAATCTAATATTTATAAGCAGTACAAGCCCTTGATCAGTTACATACAATCTAGTGCTAACCTACTTCTCTACACTGCTTTCATATAACTCTTCACGAAGCTCACCTTTCAGCACAACTAGCCCATTTACCCAACATTCTATCTCCCATCTTCATGTCTTTGCACTGGCTGTCTTTCATGTTTAGAATGCACTCTGTCTTTTCACCTCAGTCTCAGAGAGGCCGTTTCTTCAAGACTTAGCTCAAGTACCACAACTCAGGGGGAGTATTGTGGGTGACCCCAAGAGATTCTGAGGATCTAGAAATGGACATGCTGGAACAAGCATGGTGGCCACCATCACCTTGGAGAAGCATTCTCACTGTGGGCTTCCCTCAGCTGTTGGGACTTTTTCAAACTGAAACGCCCATAGCCAATAAATCCTTTCTCTCATATGTGAATTCCTCAGAGATCTCCAATTTAGGGAGACATTTGGCCAAGTAAATCTATATTCTACTCCCGGCTCTGCAGCCTTTCAACAACAGGCCCCCTTGTTGGTTCCCTCTACCCCTTTCTGATGCCTTTAATGTATTATCTTCTCCCATTTTAATATAATCTCTTTGCAGACAAGGAATGTCTTTTGTATACATTTGTATTCTCTGCATTTAGCACAGTGACTAGATCATAGTTAAGTGCTTAATAAATGTTTTTTTGGCCTGGTATTGCTGTTCAGTTACTACTACTACTACTACTTGCTGTTCAGCCTCTCCACAGGACTATCATTTCATAAATATATATATATATATATATATGTATATATATATATACATATATATATATATATATATGTATGTATGTATATATACAGTATTTAATTCCCCTCTACCCTAGTAGAATGTAAGACCCTTGAAACACAGAGTATTTTGTTTTAGTCTTTGTAAGCGCCTAGCATATAGTGGTGGCAAACAGGAGGCAGTGACGTCTTATGCGGAACTTTATGTGTGCTTCTAGAAACAATGAACAAATGGAGAAATCCATACCAATCTCCTTGTTGCCAAACTCTGGGCCATGTTGACCTTAGAAGTCTTTCAGCATCAATCCTTCCAGATAAAAATAGAGCTTCAACCATGGGGAAGTACTCCAGCTGAGAAGCGGAGCTTGAATAAGACATTTTAAGTCACCATGACGGTGGGCAACAACATAGAGACCCCAATGAAAGGAGGGGGAGCCTTGTAGGCTTTGAACAATCTTATTTATCATGAGTTTATATGATATTTCTTTATTATCCCCACTGCAACCAACTGTCTAGATATTTCTGTTCAGACAATGATTTTCTAAGCTCTCATGATTCAGTCGGAGGTGGGGGCAGCTGCAGCAATGTGTATACGTGCTTGTGGGGGGAGTTGGAAATAGAATAAGGAAACAGACCAGCAGATTGCAACTCAAATGCAGGTTTTCCTTCTTTGTTAGGGGCACTGAATACAGGTGTAAAGAGAATAAATAATCTATATAACATATGGATAACTTCTGTTTTTGCTACCCTTTTACTAATCCAAGTATATTGCCTACTAAGATAATGATGCTCCATATTGGCCACTGGCTGAAGGCTCAGAAGGAAAGAAGGGAGTGGTCAGTGGGTAGGGGATATATTGATAGATACCTCTAGATGATAAGATGAATAGATAGGTAGATAGATATAGATATATGTCTAGAAAATATGATGTGAGTTCCCTCGTTATGGAGGGGGCAGAGCCACTGGGTGATGAGTAACTAAATGGAATAAAGTCAACAAGCATTTATTGAGTATCGACTATGTGCCAGGTACTGTGCTAGACTAGCACCTGTGGCCTGCTGACAGCTGCCTGTATACTCCCAGAGCACCATCTAATGGTTACATATGTAAATCTAATTTGATGAAACCTTACTGATCTTTGTGAACACTCAATATCCATGGTGAATTAGCAGAAATTCGACTTAAGTGGACTACAACTGTTTTGTTTGTCTTTGAATGTATGCTCCTTGAAAGCAAGATGATTGTCTTTGTACTAAAACACATGCCAATAGACATTTATACACATTTTGGTGATGAAAAATAATCAAATAGGGTCCAACAGAACTGTAAACAAAGATCATTTCCTGGACTTCACTTTTTTGCTTTGTATAGAGAAATCATAACTGTAAGAAAACTAAATACTCAAGGTACAAGCAAGTATCCCCCATAACTGCTGCATCTAAAGCAATAAAAAAGCAGAATGCATAATTTTATTTTGCATAATCATTAGAGCTGACCATTCAAGCATAAAAGTGGATTTTCTGCTGCTACAACACTTTGGGGCTCTGTTTTCATCATAAAACTAATTAAGAGTAGAGATGGACTGAACCAGTTTGGGAGAGAGAGCAAAAAAAAACTCCACAACAACAACAGAGAGAACAAAAGCACGGTCCTTCTTGGAAATGGTAAATATTGGCTTCTTTACCATTCAATTTTATCACCTAATGTGGGTCAAGTATATCAGATACTACTATGTCCATAGCTGTAGTAGAAAGGAGGCACTGAAATATTTTTCTACTACCTCTTTAATATGGTTTCTTCTCTAATTCCCTAGCATTTTTCAGAAGCATTCATCTTTCTCTTTCATTATCAGACCCGCAACAGTGCTTTTGTGGCATTAGGTAGAAAAAAAGAAAATGTAATTAAGACTATGCCATAAAACCTCTCTGAGGCACAAAGGGTCAACAATGCAAAGAGATAGCCTTTGCTCTTTGAAGAAGTAGTGTTTGGGGTGTGAGGATGGGGTGCCTACATGAATTTTTTCTATGCCATCCCATCCCAGAAAATATCTAAAAAATTAGATCTTTAGGTAAAACACCGGTCGCCCCCATTGGTGTGCTAATTTAAGCAAATAATTCTTTCTTGATTTAATATTATGTCATTCAGTATAGGTGCTAAGCAAAATTGCATAGCAATTCTTTAAAAAAAAATTTCAGTGTATTCATTAAAAAAATCTACATCTACATGAAAACATTTTACCCATTATATTTTTAAAATTTTGACTTCCAAATTCTCTCTCATCCCCACCCTCTGAGAAGGCAAGCAATACGATTTTGATCATACATATGAAATCAGGAAAAACCTATTTCCACATTAGCCATGTCCACATTGGCCCTCTTCCCCACAAAAAAACTCTCAAGAAAAATAAAATTTAAAAAGCATACTTCATTTTGCACTCACAGTTCATTAGTTCTCTCTCTCTGAAACTAAACTGTCTTGTTTTTATCATGGGCACTTCAGAATTGACTTGGATCTTGCATTGTCTTGGTGAGAGTAGCTAAGTCTTTCACAGCTGATAATCTCCAATATCTTGTTGATACTGTGTACAATGTTCTCCTTATCCTACTCAATTTACTTTAGTTAGTTCACATAAGTCTTCCAATGTTTTTCTGAAACCATCCTGTTTCTTGTTTCTTTTAGCAAAAGACTATTCTATAACAATCTTACTACCACGACTTGTTTAGCTATTTGCCAGGTGATGGATATCCCCCTCAATTACTAATTTTTTACCAACACAAAAATAATTGCTGTAAATGTCTTTGTGCATATAAATCCTTATTCCTTTTTTTTTTATCTCTTTGGGATATAGACCTAATTTTGGTATTGCTAAGTCAAACTATAAGTGCCATATTATAATAGCCTTTTGGATTGAGCTCCAAACTGTTATACATAATGGTCAAACCAGGGCAGTTATTCTAATTTATCTTCCCAACATTCCTTTACTATTCCCTCTCACCAGGCACCTCTTCTACTCATATGACTTCTATCTCTCCTGTTATGGAGGAAAGTGATTTGAGAATCGCTTATACCACACTATACTATACTATAGTATATATAGATAGAGATAGAGATAGAGATACAGTATACTATATTATACCACACCAAGGTATAAATGACATGATATATTCTCTCTTCAAGAATCATCAGCATTTTAAAATGAAGAATGAGAGGAAGACAATATTTAACTGATATCTAATTAGGAAGATAATATGTAACTGATATCTAATAATATAATTTTAATCATTGTGATCTGTATAGACAAAGATATATGAATGGAATCACACTGATCTAACCATGTTTTTTTCTACATGATTAAGGATCAAAATCTAAAAAACAGAGGTTTCTGTTGGCATACTTGCCATATCTGACAGTTTTATTAAAGACTTGGATAATACAAAACTGGCAGGGAATGCTGATATGTAAGATGAGAGAATTAAAAGTCTCAAAAATAAGGAGCAAAAATATAAGGCACAATAATGATAAATATATAGTCCTACCCTTAAATTCAAAGACTATGGGTTAATTATAATGTTAAACTGTTTATATTTCTACAATAATACTTGTAACTCCTAATAGCGTTCTCATTATTAAGGTAGTTACAAGGAATATACTTAAAGAACATGGGTGTGAGCTTAAGTTTATGCTGAGATAATTATCTAAAAAATAAAATTAAGGGGTTAAAAAAGAGGAATGTTCTCAGAGAAAGGAAAAGAGAGAAGTAGAATGTGGCAAATTAATCTCACAAAAATGAGCTTTCATAGTGAAGGAAATGATGGTGACAGGCATGACTTAAACCTTAAGCAGGGAAAGCTACATGGCACAGTGGATGGAGTGCTGGTTTTGCAGTCAAAAAGACCTGAGTTCAAACTTGATCTCAGACATTTGACAGATACTAGCTGTGTGACTCTGAGCAAGTCACTTAGCCCCAACTGCCTTGCCAAAAAACAAAGCAATAAAATCTTATTCTATATTGGAATTGTCTCAAAGAGAGAATAACATGCTCACTTGGTTGGGAATAGAAATCTATCTTATCCTGCAAAAAGTTGGAAGGGATGGAGATAAGAGAAAGAGGGGATCCAAAGGAAGGCACACTGGGTTAGTAAAAGACAGAAGCAAAACAGTTTTGAGGATGGACAGATCGAAAGATATGGAAAGAGTAAAATAAAAGGGTGGAAAATAGGATCGAGGAAAATACATAGGAACCATAACTGAAAAAAACTTTATGGCAAGTTTCTCTGATAACTCATTTCTCACATATAGAAAACTAAGGCAAATTTATAAAAATAAGAGCTATTCCTCAATTGATAAATAGTCAAAGGATTATGAAGAGCCAATCTCAAAAGTAATCACAGCTATCTATAATCAGATGCAAAAATACCATAAATCACTACTGATGAGAGAAATGCAAATTAAAACAACTCTGACCTATCCCTCCACATATATCAAACTAATATGATGTAAAAGAAAAAGGACAAATTTTGAACAGGATATAAGAAAACTGAGACATAAATACATTTTTTTTGGTGAAGTTGTATGCTGAGGCACCCATTCCATAGAGAAATTTAGAAGCATGCCCAAAGGATAATAAAACCACACATATCCTTTGACCAGGCAATAGCACTACTGGGTATGTATCCCAAAGAGAGAGAGAAAAAAAAACAAAAATGAAAAGAACCTATATATTCAAAAATATTTAAAACAGTTCTTTTAATGGCGGCAAAGAATTGGACACTGAGGGGATGTCCATCATTTAAGGAATGATTGAACAAGTTGTGGCATATGATTGTAATGAAATGATGAGGAAGATGCTCTCAGAGAAACCTGAGAAGTCTTACATGAACCGATGAAAAGATGAGTAGAACCAGAAGAATATTGTACACAGTAAGAGGAATACAGTATGATGATCAATAGTGAATGACAGCTATTCTCAATGATACAATGATCCAAGACCATTTTGTAGGATTTTTGATGAAAAATGCTATCCATCTCCAGAAAATAAAAAAACTGATGGAGTCTGAATGCAAGTCTAAACATACTTTTTCCTCATTTTTGTTAAGTCATGCTTTATATGACTGCACATGTATTACCTATATCAAATTGTTTGCCTTCAAAATAGAGGGGAGGGGATAAAGAGAGGGAGAGAATTTAGAAGTCAAATTTTTAAAAAAAGAACATTAAAATGATTTTACATGTAATTGGGGAAAATAAAATATTAAATTATTGAAGGAAAAAAAGAGAAATACATGTGAAAGAACCTTAGGGGTTTAGATAAAGGCTATCATGGAGTGAGAGCCTTGGATATACATACATTCATACATACATATATGTATATATATTTATATACATAGATATATATATGACCCTCTTAATAATATAATCTGACAAACTCACTCAACTTCCTTCCCTTATTTTCAACACTAAAAAAACACACCTTTCCTTTTTTTAAGCATCAATCTCCTACTTTTTCATTAAAGTGATCTATCTGTTCTTATCAATTTTCTTTGTCCTTGAATTAATCCAATTATATCCTTGAGTAATGAAAGTAGTTAGTGTGATTGTTAAGCCTCTATTAGTAATACAAGAAAAATCATGGAAAATGAGAGAAGTACTACAAGATAGAAAAAAGGGAAAAATGGCCTTGATTTTCAAAAAAGGGAAAAGAAAAGTATCATCAACCTACAAAGAAGCTATTGAAAGTGACATTGATTTCTGGTGATATTCTAAAAAAAGATCATTAAAGAGATGAATAGCAATCATTTAGTGATTCATCATATCTGGTCAAACTAACCTTATTTGATTTTTGGACATAATTCTACAGGTGGCTATTTCCAGTTCCTTTTTCTTGCCTCCCCTTTATCCTCACCAAATTAAGGTTCCCTAGCAGTTCTAGTGTCTTTGTCTGAGATTAAATCCACCTATATTCCCTACATAGAAATCTTTTTATGCAAATAGTTATTTGCATGTTGTTGCCCACATTAAAATTTGAGCTCTTTGAAAGTAGGGAGTTTTTTGGCCTTTCTATGTATCCATATTACTTAAGATAGTAATTAGCATATTTTAGGTATTTAATAAATACATCCTGAATTGTTGACTTGATTACTATATAGGCGACAGAGGTTGAGATTTTTGCCAAGGTTTTGGTAAGGCAAGGAATGTTGTTTTTTTTTTTTTTCTTAATAAAGCATCTCATATAATTCCTGTAGAAAAGACAGAAGCATGTAGATTAGATCAGACGAATTAGATGTGTTCAGAATTAATTGGATAACTAATCTAAAAGAGAAATAGTAATGACTCAATGTCAACAAGGCATGAAGTCTCTACTGGAATTTATTTCCTTTAATATTTTCTCATATAAAGTCATTGATAGGGGTCCAATCTTTAAATCTGCAGACAAATTGGCAAGTGATCACTACCATACTTGAATAACATATAAAAATACGTGAACATTTTGATGGACTAGAGCAATTAGGTGAATATGATAAGTTGAAATTCGGCAAGGATAAATGCTAAGTCATGCACTTGGGTAGAAAAAAAAATCAACTTTACAAGTATATGAAAATGGAGCATGATTAGACAGCATCTATTGTTTTAATAAAAACCTTGGAGGTTTAGTGGATTGCAAGCTCAATAGAAGTCAGCAACATTATGTGGTATTAAGAGGGGCATAAATTCTATGAATAGGGAATTGATAGCCCCAGTATACTCTGACCTTAGTAGACCTCAACTCTAGTATTTTATTAAGTGATCGGCACTACACTATAAGAAGAATATTGATAAGCTAGAGTGTATTCATAAGAGTGCAACCAAAATGAGAAAGGACTCTGAACTCATATAAAGATCACTTGAAGCCAGTGAATATGTCTAGCTGGGAGAAGAGAAAATTCTAGGGGGAAAAATCATAGCTAAATCCAAGGATGTGAAAGTTTGCCATGTGGAAGTGAAACTTTCTCTGTTAGGATTAAGGGGAAAGAAAGGCAATAAGAAATTGGGTGGAAGTTACAAAGAGGTCAATTCCTGGTTGAAGTTGGGGGGCGGGGGGAGGGAAAAGGCAACCAAATAATAATAATTGATCAAACTGGGAATAAGTTTCCTAAAGAGGAGATGAGATTTGGTATGAGTCTTCAAGTGCAGGCTGGAGGATCAATTTTTGGATGTTATAGTGAGGGTTTTTTTTTTCAAATATGAGTTGAACTAAATGGCTTCTAAAGTCCTGTCAAAGTCTCATATTTAATGATTCAGTGATATCTAGTCAGAATGTAGTGAGGCAAAGTTCCATCTTTGTTTTTTAGCACTGATGTGATCCAGGAGAAGTAACGACCTTTTGGGACTGTCATTTTTCTCCTCTATAAAATAAAAAAAAATGAGGTGAAGATTTTAACAAAGAAATATGATGAAGCCACAAAAATAGGGTAACTAGCTAAAGATGAGTAAAATAGTGTGACACTATCCTGTAGAAATGGTGACAAAATGAGCTAAGTCTAAAAAGGGAAATCACAGACAACAAAAAGAATGGTGGTGGTGGTTGGACTATTATGAGAAAAAGATAAGGCTCAAAGGAGGGATAGGACGGTGGCTCTAGATGAGTGAAACAAAAACTGACAACAGAGAACATGCAGAGCTGCTCAAATTTTGTTTTGCTTTTGTTTCTTCTGCTAAGGAGAATGACCCTTACCATGGAAATGACAGATAAAAAATGGCTAACAGAGTACATATACAAAAGATACATAAAGAAAAGTGAGAGAATCAAGTTGTCCAAAAAGAAATCAAGTATCTTGGCCCAAATAAATAAAATACTTTAATTCTTGAAAGAACTGGCATATGGGATAACTGAATGATATTTTAATACAAAAATAGAGAATGGGAGAGGTAACACAGGATTACAGAAATGAAATTATCCAATTTTCAAACAAAGAAAGACAACACAATCTCCAGACTATAGGATAATTTACCTTGGCTTTTATTGCTGGGAAAACTGTAGAACATTTTATGAGAGAGATGGTTGTAGAACACTTAGAAAAGGAAGATAAGATTACAAAGGGCCAACAGAGATGTGTATCGAGCTTAATAGGACAATATTACAAAAATAGAAGATCAAGAGAATGCTGTACACTTTATCTAAATTTTAATCATTTGAGAAGATGTAACAACTCTGTGGGGGAAAAGGGGAGTACATGCAATAGACAAAACTACTATATTAGCTAAGTTTGGACTAGTTGAAAGTTAAAGATTAGTCACTGATGGTTCAAATTAAACTTGGCAGGAAGTTTCCCTAGGAGGAATACCCTAGAGCTCTCTACTTGGCCTTGGGCTGTTTAAAATGTTTATCAGTGATTTGGACAAAGGCATAGATATTGGTATATTTATGAAACATGTAGCTTACTGACTGAAAGAAACATCCAACACACCAGTGATATTCTCAATTGGCAAGCACACTAGACTGAATCTAAGAAGATGACATTAAATGACATTTAAAAATAAAATAAAATATTTTCTAATTGGGTTCAAAGGAATTGTCTTCACAAGTAAAAGATGCAAGAGGCAAGGTTAGCCAGAAGTTTATATGGAAAAAGAGCTGGAGGTTTCAGCTGAGTAAAACAAGATAATTTATCAGAGTGATGTAGGTGACACAGAATAAGTACAGTCGTGGACTGTATTATGAAAGGCATGACTTTCAGAAATGAAAAGATGAGAGGGACAGGAACCAGTTTAGGAAGGACATGGATAATTGGAGAAACACCCAGAGGATGCCAGTGATGAAGGATCTTGAGTTTATATAAGAATTGTTGAAGGAAATGAGAAATTCTAACCTAGAAAAGAGGAAATGCAGGAGTGATATGAAAAGCATTTTCAGTTGTTTGGAGTACCCACATGATGAATAAAGACTGGTTTAGTTCTATGGGCAGAGATGAGAGCAATAGCTAGAAGTTACAAAGAGGCAAATTTAATCTCATGCCAGGAAAATTTTCCTCATAGTTAAGTGAGGTAACAGGCTCCTTTTCATTGGAATTCTCTTAGCACATACCTGTAGGATCAGTAGTTGGCTATGTTAGAGTAAACATTACTTCTGGGTATGAATTGTACTGGGGCGGTTTATAGCACCACAGGATAGGGCACAAGACCTGGAGTCAGGAAGCCTCATGTTCCCTAGCTCAAATCTGATCTCACAAACTGGCTAGCTATATGACTCTGGGTAAGTCACTTAATGCTGTTTGTCATATTTGTAAAATGAGCAATAGAAGGAAATGGCAAACCACTCTAATAAAGAAAACCCCAAATGAAATCACATAGTACTGTATACAAGTTGTGACTCTGTGACAAGATAGGCCCATAAAGTCTTCTGCAGCACTAAATCCTATCATCACTAAGAGTCAATAGTGTGACAAGGTTGTTAATTCACACACACACACACACATACACACACACACACACACACACACATACACACATAATATTTATATAATTACATTTATATTTATGTTAAATATAAATAATAACAATTAAACAAGGAATCAATAATATGTATTAAATATAATAAATAATTAAAAGTGATTAATATAATATAATAAAACAATGCACATACAAGTAGTCTATGTTGACAAAATATAGTGTTATAAAAAGTTTAAGTAACAATCTCACAAAAGATGAAATTAGATAAAACTTATTTGGAATATCTTGTTTAGCTCTGGGTACCATATTTTACAAATAATACTGATGGAATAGAATATACACAAGATAGGAGAACCAGGATAGGTGAAAGTTAGAAAATCATATCAGGTGAAAAATAACTGAGCATTTAAGTGAAATGAGCAGAACCAAAAGATCATTATATACATCAACAACGATACTGTATGAGGATGTATTAATGGAAGTGGATTTCTTCAACAAAGAGAAGATCTAACTCAGTTTCAATTGATCAAGGATGGACAGAAGCAGCTACACCCAAAGAAAGAACACAGGGAAATGAATGTAAACTGTTTGCATTTTTGTTTTTCTTCCTGGGTTATTTTTACCTTCTGAATCCAATTCTTCCTGTGCAACAAGAGAACTGTTCGGTTCTGCACACATATATTGTATCTAGGATATACTGTGATATATTTAACAGGTATAGGACTGCTTGCCATCTGGGGGAGGGTGTGGAGGGAGGGAGGGGAAAAGTCGGAACAGAAGTAAGTGCAAGGGATAATGTTGTAAAAAACTACCCAGGCATGGGTTCTGTCAATAAAAAGTTATAATTAAAAAAAAAATAACTGAGCATTTTAACTTGGAAAATCAAAGACTTTAGTAGGAATATTATAGTAATATTCAAAAACTTTTAAGAGCTGTTATGTGGAAGAAGAATTAGACTTATTTTTTGTCTCCAGAGGAGAGATTAAAACAATGGGTTAAATTAGAGACAAATTTTATCTCATCTTTCAGAAGAAGTTTCTAACACATGTGGTTATCCAAAAATACAACAGGCTCCCTTTTGGGGTAGTGAGATCACTTTTATTGGAAATATTCAAGAAAGACTGAGTGACACTTTGAAAACTGTAGAGGAGATGACTGCAATGACTAAGAAATTGGACTAAATGACCTGTGAAATTCCTTTAAACTCTGAGATTCAGTGGTTCTAAGATTGTATGGGATTAAGTAGAAACATTCTAGTGATCCTCTAATCACAACATTTAGACAAGAATCTAATTTACCTAAAAATAAGGCTAAAAGTGGTTCCAGGCTTTGGTTTAAAAGTGCTTGTGATTTCTTCTGGATCATATGACTAACAAGACTAGGAATTGATAACTTTTTATATATCACTTTAAAAATCTAATATTCAAAATATTTACAGATCAGAAGTAGAACAATTACAGGTGAAAAAATTCCCCCCAAAAGATAAGAGAACCCCCCAAAGGAAATACTTAAGAATTAAAAGTGAAGAACTCTAATTCTTAAAGCATTCATTCTGCATCCCTTCCCTAATATTTATCAAATGAACATTGAGGACACACGCTCAATGGAAATACCTTGCCTAGGGAGCATCTTTGGATTCTTTTCTTCCTCTACTTCTGAGATTCTACTGTAATCCCTTCCTAATGATATGTAGAAAAGGGGGAAGTGACTAAGAATATTATGTCTTCTGACTGAAGCCTAGGAAAGGGAATTTCATGGCTGCAGAGTCACAACCTGGAATATTCTCTAAATTTTCCTTCTTCTCTGAAAAATGCCCAAATATTGATTCCACTCAGCTAGAGAAGCAAAGGAGAAGATTCCAGGGAAAAACTGGTGATGGAGGTAGGGGTAGGGTGACAATGCGCAAGAATTTACAGTGATGAAAGAAAAGGAGAGTAAAATCCAACTTGGTTCACTTCTGTACCTCAATGGTCAAGCAGGGTAGGGGCACAAGTCAATGAAACCTATATCCCTGAGCAAGGAGACTGAGGCAGCCTGGCAGGCCAGACTCAAGAGAGTACCCACCAAAAAAGGAGATAGCAGCCAAAAGTAAATGATAAGGGAACACACACACACACACACACACACAGAGAAACACTAAAAAAAATTTCAAAAAAAAATAACTCAATAAAAGCCCAGAGCAAAAGCATATAAATCAATATAAAGAACACAAAACTCAGAAAGGATGAACATTAAATTCTTAGAGAATACAAATCTTCTTTAACAAATATCACAGGACAAAGAAAAGTGAACCATTCATTACTTGATAAAATATAGAAACTCGCAGACTCCCAAAAGAACATGGACAAAAAAGATTCCCAGGATGGTTCAAAAGACAAATGAAATACCTAAAAGAAGGAATGAAATAAGTAGGTCCTTAGAATACTTAGTATAGAATTTTAAAATTCAATTGGCAGATTTCAGGAATAAATCCAGAATGAATAATCTCTCACAATAAGTGAAAGAAAATGTGACCTATTTCGTGCACAAAAGTACTGGCAGGGAAAGAGTAGGGAATCAACAAGGCAAAGGAGAAGCAATGCCACTCAAAGAATATCTGAACTCTATATAGAAAAAGAAATCATTCTTCTTGAAGAGAGGTTTGTGCAGAATAACCAAAGAATCATAGCTAAGCCAGAAAAATATGACAAATCAAACCACCTCAACATTATAATGCAGGAAACTTCAAAGAACATCTGAATGTAGAAATATTCTGAATATAGAAAACAAGGTACCAATTGAAAAAAACAAAAATTGACTGTTATTATAAACAAAACACTCTGCTTTAAACTCTGACACAGAGCAGTTAAGTTGAACAATTTCAGTCACAGAAAAAATTCTGAAAGAAGTCTTGAAAAAAAGTTCAAATATAAAAGAATAGTAATTCAAGTAATATAAAATTATTCTGAACCCGTGAGAAATCACAGAAAGGACCTGAATAGTATATTACAAAATATAAAGGAACTCAAAGTTGCATTTAGAAATGATATATCCTAAAAGACTTAGTCTAATCATCAACCAAAAACATGGGTATTTAACAAAGGAGAGACATTTGAGGTATTTAAAGATTTGAGTTATTACAGAGTGATATATCCTTGCAAAGTCCAGGAAAAATTGTTTTGAAAATGAGATAGGCATGAAAAGGGAGGGATTGAATGCAGAGAACTTAAAGAGAGGGTCTCAATAAAATAGAGGTAGAGGATTGCAATGAAGAATATTCTCAGATCCTAAGACGTGTATCCATGTGATTAGAAATGGTCCCTAATGATACATTTAACCTGGACAGAGTTGGTGTTTTGGGAGGCAGATTCCCCTTAGATAGTATTGTGCCTTCATGTGTGATAATGCTGGTCAGGGAAAAGGAATGTGTGAACTCTGAGGGGTGGGAGTGGGACAACTAGTACTCAAGAGTGTGTGTGTGTGTGTGTGTGTGTGTGTGTGTGTGTGTGTTGTGTGAATAAAATAATATAGCCTTTGAGAAGGAAAATAATTAGGGGAAAGAGCAAGGAGTAAAATTAAATGGCAAGATTTATGACACAGGGAAGCATCTAACATGCATTTCTAACTGTACATTATTTTCCTTGACAACTGATGCTTCTAACAATGAAGCACACACACACACACAAAACAAAACAAAACAAAGAAAGCTCTGTGAATGCAATAACAAATAATTTTGAAGAGAGAAACTGAACACAGTACTTCAGAAGCTTTAACCCCAGATTGAGTAAATAGAGATTTAAGAAAGAATACATAAGACTTTAAACCATGAATCAGAGTATAACATTTGAAGACTGACTAGAAAAAGAAAAGAAATTAGTGAAGCAAACTAAACAAATAAAAACTTATGAGAAAAAGTACATTAAAAAGAACATGATCAAACTTAAGTTGAAGGGAAATAGAAGAGAGGAAATTTTGAACTACCTTCAACTGAGAGGGAAAAGTGAAAGTACAAAACAGGGTAAGAAATAAACAACACATTAGATAAAAGAAAATAATAAAGGAAAAAAATCTAGATAAGAGGAAGTGTAGGTAAATAGGAGCAGGGCCTGGGAGGGAAAAGCCTAACAGAAGAGAGTTGTATCAGAAAACTTTAAGCAAGACTAATTTCACAAAGTACTGATTAAAGAGAAAAAGATTAAAGAAAAACACTAAAGAAACCCATAGGAGAGTAAAAGAAACTCTGTTTTCTCAAAATCTTAAACTGGAATGAAAAAAGAAATCCAATATAACACGTGGCAGAAAACAAAACCACAGCATCTGCTGCTTACAAAAAATACCTAAAAAGCAAAGCCACACCCACACCTACATACTTGTGTATATATACACACCAAGAATTATAATGAGAGACTAGAAACAATAAGCAAGGGTTACAGAGAAAAAGCAAAAATAAAAATTCAAAATATCAGTGGGGTCAAACAAGGAAATCACATTCTGCTCAATGAAGTGATATCAATACTAAAAATAATTTTTTCCATTGACTTAGCATTTATAAAGGGAAAAAAAACTGAATTTCAGAAATTAAGTGGTAATACAAGTAAGTAAGAAACTTTAATGTTCTTGTCTCAGAGTTAGACAAGCTAATATATATGCACACACACATATATATATATATACACACACATATATATATATATATATAAAACAGAAAAATAGACAAATGTACACAATGTAGAAAGATTTATAGCTAAAAATATGACATCTTCTGAAAGGTAATGCTAAGCAATTTGTATATTTCTCAGCACAACATGAAACCTTTACAAGAAAAGATTATGTACTGTTTTGGGGAATGGAGATATAACAAATAAATACAAAAAGGAGAAATGTTTAAATATTCTTTATAGATTATAATAAAGTACAAATAGCTATCAGTACATGGAAAAGAAACTATAAGTAGAAGTTTTAAAATGAAAACCCAAATGAATGAGAAAGTCAGAGAATAAATCACAGATACACTAACCATGTGAATGACAATGATAATGATGAGACAGCACTGAAATTTCTGGAAGGCAGCTAAAGCTGTCCTCAGAGAAAAAGAAAATTATATCCCTAAAACACAAGAGAATTAATGAGATGAATATATGTTTTCAAAAATTAGAACACAAATTCACAAAGCCATCTTAAATACATTTCTCCAACACAAAATCATTATCTTTCACCAAAAGACTTATTTCTTCCTAATTTCCCTATTGCTTTCAAGAGTATCACCATACTTCCAGTCCCCAAGGTTGGCAACCTAAGTGTTATTCTTAACTCTTCACTATTTCTAACACACACACCCTATCTAATCAGCTGTCACATCCTATAAATTCTACCTTCCGATCTTTTTATTCTATCTTCTTAACTTCTATTTTTTATATAGTTGACCCTTCTTTTTTGATTCTGCCACCACCTTTATGCGGGACTTCTCATACAATTGAACTATTGCAACAGTCAGTGGTTTAGTATTCCTGACTCAAGTCTCTTCCTATTCAAGAGTCAATGTGATCTTCCTAAAATACAGCTGTGACCATATGACTGTCCATCCCCCCACTATGTGACACATCATGCTACTTCTCTAAGATCAAATAAAAATTTCTCTATTTGTCTTTTAAAACCTTTTATAATCTGGTTCCTTCTTAACGTTTTAGTCTCTTTATACTTTTCAAAATATTCTATATAATTCTCTCTGCAAACCAGGGATATTGTCCTCCTTGATATTTGTTCCACAAGACACCCCATCACCTACTAAGATTTTCACTGGCTGTCCCTCATGCTTGGAATGCTCTCCCTCCTTATTTGTATTTTCTATTTTCTCTGGCTTCTTTAAAGGCTAAGTTAAAAATTCCATCTTCACCAAGAAGTCTTTTCAATTTTTCATTTCATAAATGCTAGTTGAATGACTGACTAGGGCAACCAGAAGACACAATGGATAGATTGCTAAGCCTAAAGTCAGGAAGACTCATACTTCTGAGTTCAAATATGGATTCAGACTCTTATTAGCTGGGTGACTCTAGGCAAGTCACTTCACCATCTATGCCTGAGTGTTCTCATCTATAAAATGAGCTGGAGAACAAAATAACAAAAAACTCCAGTCTCTCTAGTTAAGAAATCCCAAATGGAGTCAGGAAAAGTCAAACAACTGAAAATAACTGACACACAATTCACATATTGATAACAAACTAGCCACCTCCTCTAATTTCACCAAAAGTTGAAGGAAAAAACCATGATAACACATAACATTCACTGATGCTTTAAAAAAGTCTAACAAGCATAGGAGTATTTTTAAACAAAAACTAATAAAAACAACTATCTGAATTCAAAATGGGAAAATATTAGAAGCTTTCACAATAAATATGGAAATAACGCAAGAATGCCTATTCCCTACTATTATTTGTCAAAGATCTAAGAATGTTATTAATTGAAATAAGACAAAGAAATTAAAAAATGAAGTATAATTAAAGGGAAGACAAAACTATACCTATTTACTCTGTGCACCACAGCTTATTTAGAAAATTCTCGGGAATTAGTAAAGAAAATAATAGTTTCAATAAAATGGTTGCAAAATAAACCATCACTTAACATTTTTACAGAGTAATAACAAAATAGAGCACAGAATACTAGAAAGGAAATCCCAACCAAAATAGTTACAAAATGCATAAAGTACCTGAAAGTCAAGTAAGTACAGCCCACTGAGGATTTGTTATACATACAAAATCCTCCTTAAGTGAATAAATAACAATGGAGATGACTGGAGCCATATTCAGCACTGATGGATGGCCCATGACAATATAATAAAAATAACAGCACTACCAACATTAATTGTACAAGTTTAGTGCTATAGAAATCAAAGTAGCAAGTACAAGACTTCATATAACTAGACTATATAATAACACATGTGATTTTTAAGAACAAAAGAGAGAAATATCAAGAGAAACAATGTGTTAAAAGGAAACAATAAGAAGAAATAAGAGGAATAGGACTTTCAGAGCTCAGTCTTTATTATAAAGTAGTAATCAGGGAGCCAAGATGGCACAGAGTAGACAAAACACTTGCTTGAACTCTCCCTAGATTCCCTCAAATCAATACCAGACCAAGCTTCTGAACATATTTTGGAGTGAATGAAACCACAAACATTCAGAGTACAATAATTTTCTAGCTCAAGATATCTTAGAAGAACTTCAGGAAAAGCCTGTCTGATTGTTCAGGGGGGTATACAGCCCAGCACACTGCAGCTTGGAGAGGTCCAGCTTAGGAAGACCTGGTGCAGGAAAACTAATGGGATGCTCTTAGCTAAAAGACAGCAGTGTTGCTTATGCTGTTGTGGTTCAGAAGGCCAGTGGATCAGGAGATCAAATCGGGGATCTCTAACACAACAAAAAAAAGCAAATTGTGACCCTCTGGACCCCAGCACAATAAATGAAACTTGACCATACCCACTTAATAAAATGGGAAATCCTACAGCACCACCAGCTGCAGCCCAAGCCCAGCATAGGCAGTGCTAAAGGCCCCTGTCTGCCTACAAAAGAGCTTGTGCACTAGGCACAAAACTCAATTTTTTAAAATGAACAAAAGAAGAACACTGACCACAGAAAGCTACTATAGAGACAAGGAAGAGCAGAACACAAACCTGAAAAAGAACAGCAAAGGCAAATTGCCTTCAGGTGAAACCTCAAAGGGAAATATGAAATGGTCTCCAGATCAAAAGGCTCTCTTAGAAGAGTTCTAAAAAGATATTTAAAGAGAGAGAGAAGAAAAATGAGCAAATGAAATGAGAGCTATACAGGAGAAGTATTAAAGGTTGGGGGAAAAGAGCCAACAGCTTAGAAAAGGAAACACAGAAACTGGCTGATAAAAACAACTCCTTAAATAATAAATCTGGTGAAATGGGAAAAAATATATATATATACACACATACATACATACACTGAGTAAAACAACTTGTTAAAGAATAAATTTGGCAAAATGGATAAAGAAAACAACTCTTTGAAAAACAGAATTGATGAAATGGGAAAAGAAAAATTCCTTTAAAACAGGCAAAATGGAAAAAAAAAACACACTGAACAAAACAATTCCTTTAAAAGTACAATTGGCCAGAGTTTCAGGGGTGGGATGAAGATGTCAGAATAAAGCCAGAAAGCTGCCTGAGCTCTCCCAGTTTCCCTCAAAAACCACATGATACCAAGCCTCTGAACAGAGTCTGATGGAATGAAACCATTCTCTATCTCAAGATAGACTGAAAAAACTTCAAGAAAGGTCACTCTCATTGGGGTGAAATGAGGCCCAGGTCAGATAAATTCTGGAAAGCTGGTGAGATTGGCTTAATCAGAGCAAATCAGTAGGGCAGCTTCCAGTCCCAGCTCAGAAAGCAAACCCTGAGAAACCAGGCTGTTTCTTTAACATAGCAGGCAAAGCTATCTCCTATAAACACAAGAGGCCCCTACACCCAAAGCCAAGGCTCAGAGTTGCAAAGGAAACTTAGGACAGTTTTCCCTTTACCACAGGAGCAGAGCTCGACCTTAAAAGTAAAAAAGGGAAATACCAAAAGAAAAGGAAAGAAAATGAGCAAGGAACCTAAAAGAACCTTGATCATAGAAATCTACTATGGTAACAGGGCAAACCAAAACACAAAGTCAGAGGAGGATAGAATATCCAAAGAAGAAATCTCCAAGAGTGAGATAATTTGGTTTCAACTCCAAAGAGGCTTGGAAGTGCTCATGAAAGACTTCAAAAGACAAATAAGAGAGGTAGAGAAAAGAGATGAGAAGTGTTTATGTAAGAGTCAATAGTTTGGAAAAGGAAGGAAAAAATTGTCTGAAGAAAACAACTTCTTAAATAGTAGAATAAACCAAATGGGGAAAAAAAGAGATACAAAGGCTAACTGAAGAATATCACACATTAAAAATTAGAAGACAGCAAATGGAAGTTAATGATTTTTTGAGGCAGCAAAAGTCAAACAAACTAAAATACCTCATTGACAAAATAGCTGACTTGAAAAAGAGATCCAGAAAAGATAGTTTAAAAATTATTGGCCTACCTAAAGGTCATGATGAAAAAAGAGCCTGGATATCATTCTATAAGAGGTCATTAAGGAAAGTTGCCCCAATATTCTAAAAACAGAGAGGGAAATATTTATTGAAAGAATCCATTGTTCACCTCTGGAAACCCCAAGGAACATTGTTGCGAAACTCCAAAACTATAATCTCAAGGAAAAAATACTGAAAGCTACCAGACAAAAACAATTCAAATATCAAGGAGCAACCATCATGATTACCCAGGATATGGCAGCTTCTACAATAAAGGATCTGTGGGCCTGGAATACCATATTCTGTGAGGCAAAGGATCAGGGGTTACAACCAAGAATTAACTACCCAGCAAGATTCAGCCTCATCTTTCAGGGGAGGAGATGGGGCTTCAATGAAATAAATTTTCAATCATTTCTACTGAAAAAAGCAGAACTTAAAAGAAAAATTAATATACAAACACAGGACTCAAGAGAATTGTAGAAAAGTAAATAGGGGAAAATATATATTTAAAAGTTAAACTGCTTACATCACTATATGGGAAAACAATTTCTGTAACTTTAAGAATTGTATCTGACATTAGGGCAGACAAAGGAAGACATCAGATAGAGTGAAGGTATGGTTGTGAATGCACTCTGGTGTAATGACATCAAAGAAAAAGACATTAAGGGGTAGAAAACATTTGTACTGGGAAAAGATGAAAGGGAAGGTATATGGGACAATTAGTTAACACCAAAAGGCTCAAGAGACATATTTCAATCCAGGGAAAAAAGGGAAGGGGTTGAGAATTGTCTGAAGCTTGGTCTCATCAGTTTTGGCTCTAAGAGGGAATAACTTAATCATTCTGTTGGGTATAGAAATTTATTTAATCCCTGTCAATAAAAAGTTATAATAATAATAACAGTAAAAAGAAATTTATTTAATCCTATAAAGCATAGGAGAAAAAAGACCAAAAGAAAAAGGAGGGAAAGGATAGAAGGGAGGGCAGAAACACTAAGAAAAAAGGTAAGAGAAGGGGGAAGGGATGATTGAATATAAGGAAAAAGGTAAGAAAAGTGGGAAGGGATGACTAAAGATAAGGCACTGGGTGGAATGAGTTAAAAAACACTACTAAGACAAGAGTGATAGGAGAAAAGGTAGTAGGTGAGGTCATAAAAATCACAAGACTAAGGACAGGGTAAAAAGAAAATAAAAAAATATATATAGTGGATAAAATAGGATGGAAGGAAAACAGAGAAATAACTTTTAATGTGAATGGGATGAACTCTCCCATAAAACAGAAGCAAATATGAGAGTGGCTTAAAAAACAGAATCCTACAATATGTTGTTTCCAAGAACGACATATGACACAGAGAGACACGTATAGAGTAAAGGTAAAAGGCTGGAACAGAATTTATTATGTTTAAGTTGAAGTTAAAAAAAAAAAAGGCAGGAGAAGCAATTCTGATCTCAGATAAAGCAAAAGGAAAACAGATCTTATTAAAGAGATAAGGAGGGAGAGAACATTTTGATAAAGGGTACATTAAATAATGAAGTGGTAATGATACTAAATGTGTATGCACCAAGTGATAAAGCAAATTCCTAGAGATTTTTAGCCAGTTACAGGAAGAATAGACAGCAAAACTATATTGGTGGGGGACCCAAACATTTCCATTTCAGAATCAGAAAAATCTAACCACAAAATAAACAAAACAAACAAACAAAAAAAAAAAAAACGAGGGAGGTTAAAAGGCTCCTAAAAACCTAGGTATGTTAGACCTCTGGAGAAAAATGAATAGAGACAGAAAGGAACACACATTTTCTCAGCAGTACATGGCACCCACACACAAACTGACCATGTATTAGGGAATAAAAAGCTCACAATCAAATGCAAAAAGGCAAAAATAGTAAATGCTTTCTTTTTAGACCAAAATTCAATAAAAATTATATTCAATAAAGGGAAATTTAGTGAAAGGTAGACTAAAAACCAACTGGAAATTAAATGATCTAATTCTAAAGAATGAGTGGGTCAAACAACAAATCACAGAAACAATCCAAAATTTCATCCAAGAAAACAACAATAATGAGACAACAAATTATCAAAACCTTATGGGATGTTTAATATGTATTGGTCAACCTGCCATCTGGGGGAGAGGATGGGGGGAAGGAGGGGAAAAATTGGAACAAAAGGTTTGGCAATTGTCAGTGCTGTAAAATTATCCATGCATATAACTTGTAAATAAAAAGCTATTAAAAAAAGAAAACCCTATGGGATGCAGCCAGAGCAGTACTTAGGGGAAGCGATTCTTTTTTATGATTTTCTTTTATCACTCTCTTTTCTCTTCTCAATATTTTCTCTGCCTCTCTTAACTGATTTTTACAATCCTTTTTGAGTCCTTCCACGATCTGAAACAATCCTATTTTCTTTTGAGGCTTGTATGTTGAAGCTTCAACTTGATTGTCTTTTTCTGAGTATGTTTTTGATCTTCATTAGTCCCACAGTAGCTTTCTATGCTCTGAAATTTTTTCTGCTACTTGCTCATTTTTCAAGCCTACTTTTTGACTTTTAGCTGTACGCTAAAGTGGGGCTCTGCTTCCCAAATGGAGGCATCACTGTCCCAGGCTTCAAATTTTTTTGTATAGCTGTTTTAGAAATAATACTGGGGATGTGTAACTTTTTTGGCTCTTCCAAGGTGGTATGATCTAGGGAATGGCATGTTTTTTACTCTCCTGTACTGTGCACTAGTTTTTGAGCAACCACAAGGAAGGACTCTTTACAATCCTGGAACTGTGACCATGGTCCCTGATGCCCTAATGTTCCTCCTAACAATGGGACTAAGACCTAGGACTGGAATCCCACTCAAAGTATAGGCAATGCAACAGAATACTACTCTTAGTGCCAGTAATGAGGCCTCTGTTAATCTTCTGATGCATTGTATAATCCCCTTAACTTCTGTTGGCTAAAAGGTCTGCAAACTACTACTGAATGCTACTGATTCAGTTATCCTGATACATGCTCCTGCTTTGCTTGGGCCTCATCTGTTCTGGCATGGCCTTTAGTGGATTGTACTCCTCTTTTACTCTAGTGCAACAGAGCTTTTCTGCAGATTTTCTAAGTTGTCTTGGACTGGAAAACTGTTTCATTCTTTCTTTTTATGGATTTTACCACTCTAGAATTTGTTTAGATTTATTATTTAAAGAAATTTTTTGTGTGTGATTTATGGGAGAGTTTAGGCAAGCAAATCCCTAACAAACAAGGGTGGAATCCAGTATAAATAAAAATGAAATAAAAAATAAATCATTTCTGTGTGATGAAATCTCAAAGTTTTAGCAAGCATAAAATTACTGAAATGAGGATAAGAAGAAAAGCAGGTGACAGGAGAAAAAATCTTCACATCAGATATTTCTGATAAGGGTTTAATATATATGCATACATATACATATACATGGCACACATATGTATGTGTGTTTATATGGTTTATATGTGTGTATAACATATACTTTCAACAAATGTCATTCCTCAATAGGTAAGTGATGAAATTATATGAACAGTCATCAGATAATTGCTGTTAACAACCACAGGAAAAAATGATGTTAATCACTAACATGAGAAATGCGAATTGAAAAGACAATAAATTTTTACCACACACCCAGAAATTTTGGGAATGCTAAGAACAACAACAAAAGGCTTTCTGTTATTGTTGTTACATTTCTTTCTTATTAAAAAGTGTATTACAAAAAGGAGGAAAATCAAAGAAGGGATAGGAACAGTGCAATTCTTCCTTTTGTTTCTCCTTTCCCTGCCAAGGAAAATAATCTTTCTACTGGAAAAAAAAACAGAACAAATGGTTAATAGGAATTTGAAACTCAAGATAAAAGAACCTTTAGCTGTTTTTGATAAGTCCCTGTCACCAGGCCAAGATGAATTATGTCCTGGGATACTGAAAGAACTAGGAAGATGTGATTATTGGGTAACCATCAATCATTGAATTGAAGGACTAGAGATCTAGAGTTAAAAGGGAATGTAGCATTCATTGAGTCTAATCCTCTTCTTTAACACATGAGGACATTGAGGCACACAGTATGAGGCAATGACTTGCCCATTCACACAGACAGAAAGACTAAGAGTAAGGATTTTAACCTATGTCCTACAGATCTAGAATGAGTGAATTATATTGCTTCCTCTTAAGCTTTGAAAATGGGACTGGAGTGGGACTGGGAAGTTGTTATAGGACCAAAGGGCAAATGTATATTAGAGTAATTTATAATTATAACCACAAAAGTCATTTATCTTTGTAATTTGTTGGAGAATTATTCTTTACAAAAAAATCTAGCAATTATGTGACATAACATCTTGAATTCCATGCTAACAAAAATATTTTAGCTTTCATTGTTTCAGTCCTAAATTGAGTCATAGGAGGAGGATCAGAGTAAAAGAGGAATATATTATTTATATTTGAAACAGATTTCTCTAACATCCCAGTTCAGGATAACCTTTCCCTTCCTCAACCTCAACACAGTACTTTGTTTTTATCCTGCTCTAATGCATTTTTCACATTATTTGTTCCAATTATATCCTCCTACTATAAATTGTAGATTCCCAAAAGGCAGGAACCTTCTCAAATCTAAACAGTGTCTCTTTCTTAGTGCCCAGCACTGGGATCCGTAAACAGTTGCTATTTAATCAGTGTTTGCAATATAGAACTGAGTCACTACAACATTGCTTCTCCATAACAGTCTATAGTGGAGTTGTGCATCCTAGGAAGAAATGCTATGACTATGCCTCCTTACACTACAGACAGATTGCAGGGTAAAGGTTAATTAAGAATCCTATATGTGGAATTAGGAGAGACCTGAGTTAGAATCCTGCCTACTCAAGAGCTTAACTAATTGTTCTACTTTAATTAGTGATGGGCAACTCATGGAACTAGATTAATCCTCAGTTTACATATCTGTAAAATAGATGATAATTATGTCTGTAGTATTTTCCCCACAAAGGCTGTTGTGGGGGTCAAAAGAAAAATTAACCTTCAGTCCTTTGCTAAAATCACAGGGTTAACTATTCACTCATATTATTGAGAAGGCCCAAGAACAGAAAGAAAAGACTCCGGATGTTCCCTTGTTTAACAAGAGTAAAGGGGAACTGGAAATCTTTGAGACCTTTCTTCCTGGGGGTCTAAAATTTACTTTGAACACCATGGCTCTAGTTCTTTAAAGGAGATGTCATATCTTCTGGGAGCTGCAAATATAGCTTACAAAGTGCAATAAAGAATTCTGAAAAATTGGTGGAGACAAGATGGCGGAGAGTAGACATGTCTCTATCTGACCTGCTCCAACCTTCCCTCAAATCAAGAGCAGATTAAGCTTCTGAACTGGTTTTAGAATGACAGGAGCCACAGATATTTGAAGTACAACAAATTTAGAAAAGAAAATACAAAAAGAAGATACAAAAGAATATACTTTAGAAAAGGTCTGTTTCAATTAGACAGGGGGAGAGGCTGCCAAGCCCAAATCATAGCACAGGGAGCCCAGGGAAAGGAGCTGGGGGGGCTGAGGAAGAAGTCAAGGCGTTGTAGCATCTACTCACTGGGGAATCTACTTCAAGGCTCTTGGGGTACTCTGTCCTGATTACAAGCCAGTGGGTCAGCAAATAAGCAAGACACCCAAAGCAAATACAAAAGGCAAATGGTGAGCCCCTGAACCCCATAACAAGGGACCTGGACATGTCTACCCACCACCAGAAGTCATTCAGCAATACCATCCCCAGGGCAAAGTAAAGTGGTGGTCACCCCTTTGCCTTAAGAGCAGACCTCAATTTAAAAAAGAGTAAAAAAGCAAAAAGAACTCTAACCACAGAGAGCTTTTATGGAGAAAGAGAAGAACAGACCTCACATCCTGAGGACCCTAAAGGTAAATCAGTTAGTTAGTCCCCATTTCAAAGGGTCTCTTGGAAGATTCCAAAAAGGATTGTAAAAGAGAGAAGAAAAAAGGGCAAAGGAAATGAGATCTTTGCAAAAGGATGTGGAAAAGGAAAAAGAGGAATTATCTGAAGAAAACTCCTTAAAAGTAGATTTCATGAAATGGAAAAGGAATATAACACCTTACAAAACAGATATGAAAAAGAAACCAATTTGTTGAAAAAGAATTTGTGAAGTGGAAAAAAAATGCAATTAACAAAACACCTCATTTGGTCAAATGCAAAAGGAGGTAAAAGAGCTAACAGAAGAAAATATTTCACTAAAAATTAGAAATGAACAAATGGAAGTGAATGACTCAATGAGACTTCAAGAATCAGTCAAACAAAACCCCCTGAAAATGAAAAAAAAAAATAAAAGAAAATTTAAAATATCTCACTGGAAAAACAAGTGACCTGGAAAATAGATCTAGGAGAGACAATCTAAGAATTATTGGACTTCCTGAAAACCATGATTAAAAAAAAAAAAGCCTACACATTATCTTTCAGGAAATCACGAAAAAAAAAAAAACTACTTGAATGTCCTAGAACCAGAGCCTAAAATACCCAGTGAAAGAATTCATCAATCACCTCCTGAAAGAGACACCAAAATGAAAACTCCAAAGAATATTGTAGCTAAATTTTAGAATTATAAAATCAAGGGGAAAATATTATAAGCAGTCAGAAGGAAAGAATTCATATATCAAGGAGCCACAATCAGGATTACCCAGGACCTAAGAGCTTCAACTTTAAAAGATTGAAAATCACGCAATCTGATATTGTGAAAGGCTAAGGAACTTGGATTGAAGCCAAGAATTACCTATCCAGCAAAAGTGACTATTATCTTTCAGGGGAAAAGATGGACATTCAATGAAACAGGTGAATTTCATCACCAGAAATGAATAGAAAATTTGATCTTCAAATACACACCTGAAAAGAAACATAAAATATAAAAAGGAAGAAAAAAAGTACTTCTTTAAAAGTTTACAATGTAAAAAGTTTATATCCATATATGAGAAGATGATATGCTTAACTTAGAGGATTTAGATATGTTTGATTTTATTGTTATGATTTAAAAAAGAAACTAGAGAAGGAAAGGTGATTCTACTGGAAGCAGAGGAAAATGAAGTGAAAATGTGGGAAATTACATCTCAGGAAGAGTCAAAAAAGACCTACTGCAAATGAGGGAAAGAGGGGAGGGGGATGGGCATTGTATGAATCTTATTCTCATCAGATTTGGTTCAAAGAGAGAATGTCAGACATTTTTAGGTTCACAGAGAAGCTTGTTTCACCCTATTGAGAAGTAGGAAGGAAAGGGGGAAAAGGAAGGGAGGAAGCTAATAGAAGGGGGAACAGAAGGAGAAAGGGAAAGGTATATGAAAGGGGAAGGGGCTGCAAAAGGGGAGGGCTATTTGAGGGAGGGGATGATCAATGAAAAAATACTGGGGAGGAAGGAGAGGGGGAAAGGGAAGTAAAAAAATATAACTGGGGGTAAACAAGATGGCAGGAAATACAGAGTTAGTCGGGAGCCAAGATGGCAGAGAAGACACACTTTGTTCTGAGCTCCCCTACTACCCTCACTATTGATTACAAAATTCAACCTCTGAAATAGTGCTTGACTGGTAGAATCCATGAATATTGGGAGTACAACAAACTACCAACAGAATACAATTTGGAAGATCACCAGAAAAGGTCTGTCTTGATGTGGTGGGAGGAGGCCAGCACAGGCAAAGAGGCAGAACATGGAGACCAGTTTATGCTGAGTAGATATGGGGGTGGAGTGAAGTCTCCACGGGCAGAAAATTTGAGGGGAGCACTCTACCACAGGGCTGGCTGCTCTGCTTTGGTTGCAAAGAAGTAGATCAGAGAAGTTACACAAACACAAAAGGTAAAGTGTACCCCAAAAGACCAAAGTTTCACAGGACCTGACCACACCCACCCAGCACCAGGGGTGCTTCAGCACGATCACAGCACAGCCACTCTTCCACAGGACAGTCGCTCTCCACAGACTGTTCACAGCCTGTTCACAGGGCAGCCACTGTCCATCCCTGTTCTGTAGAGGAAGCTTGGAACCTCCTTGCCCTAAAGGCAGACCTCAAAGGTTTTTTAAAAAAAATGAGTAAAAAAGCAAAGCAAGCTCTAAGTATAGATAGCTTCTATACTGAAAGAGAACAGACTTCCAACCCTGAGAGACTAATAGCAGTCTCCACAAAAAAAAAAAAAAAAAAAAAAAAAAAAAAAAAAAAAGGTATATAATCTGGTCCCCACCACACAAGGCTCTCCTAGAAGAAATTTTTTTAAAAAAGATCTTAAAAGAGAGCTAAAAGAAAAATGGGGAAAGGAAAGGGAAGCTCTGCAAGAGAGCATGGAATTGTGAAATGGAAAAAAATTCCATAGAACAAAACAACTCATTTAAAGACTCAATTGGACATATACAAAAAGAAGTAAAAAAAGTAAATGAAGAAAATAACTCATAAAAAATCAGAACTGAACAAATGGAAATGAATGGTTTGATGAGACACCAAGAAACAGTCAAGCAAACCAAAAGAATGAAAAAAACAGGAAAAATGTCTAATATCTCCTTGGAAAAACAATGGATCTGAAAAATATATCTAGAAGAGATAATATAAGGATTATTGGGCTCCCTGAAAATCATGATGAATAAAAGAGCCTAGACACTATTTTTCAGAAAATCATCAAAGAGAACTGTCTTATATAAGTAATATAATCAGTAGGTAAAACAGCCATTGAAAGAATTCATCAAACACCTTCTGAAGTGAAAACATCCCAAAATAAAAACTTCAAGGAATATTGTGGCTAAATTTCAGAACTATCAGATTAAGGAAAAATATTACAAGCAACCAGAAAAAAAAATTCAAATACTGAGGAGCCACAATAAGGATCACTCAGGATCTAGCAGCTTCCACATTAAAGGATCAAAGGACCTAGAATATGATATTCCCGAAGGAAAAGGAACTTGGAATGCAGCCAAGAACAAACTATCCAGCTAAGTTGAGCATTTTCTTCGAACGAAGAAGATGGGCATTCAATGAAACAGGTGAATTCAATTTATTCCTAATGAAAAAACAGAGCTAAAGAAAAAAGAATACCTTCAAATATAGGACTCAAGAGAAGCATAACAAAGGTAAAAAGAACTCTTGAGAACTGTATTTTTTGTTATGGGCATACATAAAGAGTGCAAGTATAATTTGATTTTACTGATATTGTATAAACAAAAGGAATTAGAAGTGGAAGGGGGATTGCATCAGAAAAAGGGAAAAGTAGAGGTAAAAAGAGGGAAATTACATCTCACTAAGAGGCAAAGATAATCTATTCTATCTGAGGGAATTAAGAGAGAGGGAGGAACATTGTTTGAATCTTATTCTTATCAGATTTGGCTCAAGGAGAAAATATTAGGCATATTTGGTTTACAGAAAAACTTATCTCACCTCCCTGAAAAGTGGGAGATGAAAAGGGAAAATGAAAGGGATAGGCTAAATAGAAAGGATACAGAAATAGTAAGAGAAAGGTATAAGAAAGGGGGAGGGAGGCATTCTAAAGAGGGAGAGCTGTGTGAGGCAAATGGTGCTCATAACTTTAATATTGAGGTTGCTTTCAAGAAGAAATTGGTGGATTCTTCAATGACTATTTTACCTTCTACTTCTAGGATATCAGAGCACTTTTCCTTGATTGCAATCTAAGCTTCTTTGTCTTCTAGAATATTATATTCCAGGCCCTTCAGTCTTTTAATGTTGAAGTTCATAGGTTCAAGGTAATTCTGATTGTGCTTCCTTGATATTTGAATTGTTTCTGGTTGCTTTTAGTATTTTCTCCTTAATCTAATAATTTTGCAATGTTGCTACTTTATTTTTTGGAATGTTCTTTTGAGGTTGCTTTCAAGAAGACATTGGTGGATTCTTCAATGACTATTTTCCCTTCTAGTTCTAGGACATCAAAGCAGTTTTCCTTGAGCATTTTTTGAAAGATGTTACCTAGGCTCTTTTTTTTCCATCATGGCTTTCAAGTAGTCCAATAATTCTTAGATGCATTCTCCTGGATCTATTTCCATTTACATTTTCTTCTATTTTTTTCATTTAAAAAAAAAATTTGTGTGACGGATTCTTCATTTATCATTGAGTCATTCACTTACATTTGTCCAATTCTAATTTTCAGTTAATTATTTTCTTCAGTTGGGTTTTTTACCTCCTTTTGCATTTGGGCAATTTTACTTTTAAAGGTGTTGTTTTGTTTGGTATATTTTTTTCAATTTTACCAATTCTATTTTTAACGAGTTGCTTTTGTTAGTATATTTTTTTCCATTTCATCAAATTTATTTTTTAAAGAGCGGTTTTCTTCAATCAATTTTTGTCCTTCCTTTTCCAAGGTTTTAGTTTTCCCCCCAAATTCTCATGAAGTACTTTCATTTATTTTTCCTATTTCTCTTCTATCTCTCTTTTAAGATCTTCCAAGAGAGTCTTTTGAACTTAAGACCAGTTCACATTCAACTTTAAGGCTTCATCTGTATGTGTTTTAAATTTTCTGTTTCCTTCTGTGATTTTGTTCTGTTTTTCTCTGTCTCCATATTAGCTCTCTATGTCAGAGCTCTTTTTGCTTTTTCACTCATTTGAAAAGGTTGCTCTTCTTCAGAGGAAGGGCAACAAGGGTTTCTCACTGACTGTGCTGTGGCCAGTGTTGCAGGCTTTATCTCATTGGTGAGTGTCCTGGCCAAGTTCCACCTGTTTATTCTGTGTTTCAGTCATCATAATTTGACTTCTATGATTGCATTAAAGGTCTTACATCTGGTCTGCTGATCTGGCTTTCTGAACCAGGACCGAATAACTAACATTGCCACATTTTGGCTAAGAGTCTCTCTGTGTCTTTCTGTGCCATACCTGCATTAGATTGTTAACCCCTACTTAATTGAGACAGACCTTTCATGAAATCCTTCTAAGATATCTTTAAGCTGGAAAATTATTCTACTCTGAATGTTTATGAGTTCTGTCACTCCTAAATCCATTCAGAATCTTGATCTAATTTTGATTCTGAGAGAAGCCAGGAAGAGTTCAGGCAATGCCCTATATACTCTCCACAATCCTAGTTCTGCCCCCAAATTTGTTTCTTTATATCCCCATTACTTAGGATAGTAGGTGTTCCCTATAACTTGTAGATTACCCAAGAAATAGCTTGAAATATATTTCAGACTATGTGAATTACTAAACAAATACAGATACAGATGAAAGAGTTAAACAAATCCATCTGTCTGAAGAGTAAGGGAATTCCATAAGAAAAAGACCAAATATGAACCTGTATGATTCCCTTAGAAATTAAAAGTGTATGTTAATATATGGACAAATGTTGCACTGGTTCAGAAGGAATGGATACGTTATAACATGTACTAATGGTAGTAATACCCCAATGTAAAATTTTATATTTATTTGTTTTTATCTTTTTACTCCTAATTTCTTTATTATAAATTGTTTATTTATTTCATTAAATATTTCCCAGTTGCATATAAGGGAATTTTAATGCATCATTTTGTTAAAGATTGAGTTTTAAATTATTTTCTTGCATCCAAACTACCCCGTCTCCTTAAGAAAGAGAGAGCACTGTCATATTGATTATACATGTGAACTCATGTTAGACATGCTTCCATGTTAGCCATGTTACAAAAAGAGACACAAACAAAATAAAATAAAAAGTTTAAAAGAAAATTACAAAGTGTGAGTTTGCTATATTGGGATAATATCTAAAAAAATAAAAGAAAGTGGTGGAAAGCAGAGATGGACAGGAAGAAGAGGAAAGAAAGGGGCAGAATGTGGTAAATCATCTTATATAAAAGATTTTGTATAAGGACTTTTACACCAGAATGGAAGATAATGTGGGGTGGTGGTGAGCAGCACTTGAGACCCTCATCATTATTGTCTCCAAAAGAAAAGAATATGCACATTCCATTGGGTATAGAAATCAAACTTACAAAATAAGGAATGATAAGGGTAGAGGGATAAAATTTATGGGAGTGGGACTAAAAGAAAGGAAAGTGGATGGGGGGAGGTAGTAGTCAGAAGCAAAATACTTTTGAGAAGGCACAAGGTGAAAGGAGAGAGGGAAGGACAAATGGGGAAAAATAAGATAGAGCGAATTACACAGTTAGTAATCACAACTGTGAAAGTGAATGGGATGAACCCATCTATAAAACAGAAGCATATAGCAGGATGGATTAAAAGTCAAAATCCTGTAATATGTGTTGTTTACAAGAAACACACTTGAAGCAAAGAAACACCGACAGAATAAAGGTAAGGACTGGAACATTATCTATTATGCTTCAATGGATGTTAAAAAAAAAAAAAAGTAAGGGCATCTCAGACAAATGTAGAAACAAATCTAATTAAAAGCGAAAAGGAAGGAAACTACATCTTGCTAAAAACACTAAAAGATGATGAAGTAACATCAATACTAAATACATATGCACCAAATGGTATAGAATCAAAATTCTTAAAGGAAAAGGTAAATGGGTTATAGGAGGAAATAAGACATTTAAACTGTACTAGTGGAGGACCTCAACTTCCCCCTCTTAGAAGTAGATAAATGTAAACAAAAAAATAAACAATAAAGAAGGTAAAGAGATGAATGGAGTTTTAGAAAAGTTAGATATGATACGCCTCTGGTAAAAAATGGAAATGGAATAGAAAGGAACATTTTTTTCTTAGCAGTACATGGTTCTTTCAAAAATACTGATCATGTATTAGGTCATAAAAAATTTTACAACCAAATACAGAAAAGCATAAATATTAAATTTATCTTTTCAAATCACAATGAAATAAAAATTACATTTAACAAAGAATTATGGAAACAGATGAAAAAAATTGAAAGTAAATAGTCAATTCCGACAGGAGTGGGTCAAAGAACAAATAAGTGAAGCAACCAATAAATTGATTAAAGAAAATAACAACAGTGTGACATCACATAATTTATGGAATACAGCCAAAGAAGTACTTAGTGGAAAATGTGTATCTCTGAACACTTACATCAATAAAACAGAGAAAGAAGAAACCAATAAATTTGCATACAAGTAAAAAAAAACTAGAAAGAGAACAAATTAAAAATCCTTAATTAAACACCAAATTGCAAATCCTGAAAATTAAAGTGGAGATCAGTAAACATGAAAATTTAATTAATTTGGATTAATTTAATGTTTAAATTTATTTTAAAGTTTAAATTTAATTCAAAATATAACTAATGAACAAAAATAAAAAACAAAAATAATAAATAAAACTAGTATCTGTTTTTATGTAAAAACCAATAAAGAGACAGACTATTGCTTAATTGGATTTAAGAAAAGAAAGAAGTAAATTACTAGTATTAAAATGAATTATTAGCAATGAAGAGGTAATCAAACCAATTAATAAGAGTTATTTTGTCAATTATATTCCAATAAATCTAATAATCTAGGTAAAACATATGAATACTGACAAAAATAAAAACTGCCTAGAATAACAAAAAAGGAAGTAGAACAAACCTCAATGAACTCCCTAAAAAAAACAAAAAACAAACAAACAAACAAACAAAAACAACAACAACAACAACAACAAACCTCCAGGCCCAAGTAGATTCACAAGTGAATTCTATCAAACATTTAAAGAACTGTTAATCCCTTACTATATAATCATATACTATATAATTATGTAGCGGGAAAGGGTAAAAATGAGTCCTACCAAATTTCTTCTACTACACAAATATGGAGCTGATTGTTAGAATTCTTACAAGGTGCTAAGTCAGTGGAACTGATAAAGACAATGGTTGTTTAGCAGGGTGCACAACAGTTCTCTAGATGTACTTCATACTTATTAGAGTTCACACCTTTAAGAGAGCATATATAAGCTAGAAGCCTCAACCAGGATGCACTTTGGGAGATTCAGAGCCAGAATTCAGTAAAGGAGATTCACAAGCCAGGCAGAATGAAGAAGTGGTGACAGACTGCCCTGTGGAGAACACTGAAACCAAGATCCGGAAGGTCTCCAGAAAACTAGTCAAGCCCCAAGTGAAGGAGATAAGATTTTGACGGAAACAATAAAAGATTTGGACTTTAACTCCTCACTGAATTTGGGGTGATTATACTGAACTGAAACTAAGACTGCTCCCAGAAGCCCCCCAAGAAACCTGCTCCCAGAGAAGATTATATTTTAAAGAAGAACATTACAGCTGATAATTAAAACATGAAGAACAAAAACAGAAAAAAAAAAAAAACTATAGACCAATTCCTGTGATGAATATTGATGCAAAAATTTGAAATAAAATACTAACAAAGAAATGATAGCAACATATTACCAGGATAATATATTATGACCAGTTGGGATTTATATAAGGAATGCAGGGCTCACTCAATATTAGGAAAATGATCAGCATAATTGGCCCTAACAAGAAAATAACAAAAACAATCATATGATCATGGCAATAAAAGTAAAAAAGCTTTTGACAAAAATGCAATACCCATTCTTATTAAAAACACTAGAAGACACAATAATAAATAGAACTTTTTCTAAAATGATAAGCAGTTCTATCTAAAAAAGATCAGTAAGATTTTGTGTAAGAGGAACAAGTTAGAAGCCTTCCCAGTAACACAAGGAATGAAGCAAGGATATCCATTACCATCACTATTATTCAACACTGTAATAGAAATGCCAGCTATAACAATGAGACCAAAAAAAAAAAAAAAAAAAGAAATTGAAAGAATTAGATTAGGCAATGAGGAAACCAAACTATCCTTCTTTGCAGATAATACAATGGTATATTTAAAGAATGCTAGAGAATCAACTAAAAAAGTTACTTGAAATAATTAACAACTTTTAAAAAGTTGCAGGATAAAAAATAAACCTACATAAATCATCAGCATTTCTATTTATTGCCCGATAAAGCCCAGTTGCAAGAGAAAGAAATTCCATTTAAAAGAATTGTAGACATCATAAAATACTTGGAAATCTACATGTCAAGACATGAACACAATTATAAAATGCTTTTCACACAAATAAAGTTGGATCTAAACAATTGGAAAACATTTCAATTACTCGTGAATATGTCAAGTCTCTATAATAAAGATAACAATTCTACCTAATTTACTTAGAGTCACACCAAATAAGCTACCAAAACTAAGTACAGATCTAGAAAAAAATAATAAATTCATTTGGAAAATCATAAAATCAAGAATATCAGGGGAATTAATGGGGAAGATGTAAAGATGATCTAGCTATATTATGTTTCAAACTGTATTATAAAGGAGTAATCATTAACATGATCTGGTAATAGCTAAGAAACAGAAGGGTGGGCAAGGGGGATAGAATAGGTATATAATACACAGTAGGAAATAACTATAGTAATCTAGTGCTTGATAACACGATGATAACAAGCTTTTGCTACAAAAATTCACTATTAATCCAAAAACTGCAGGGAAAACTGGAAAGCAGTTGACACTAATATCTCTTATTAAAAAAGAAATAAATCAGCTAAGAAGAAAGAACTCAACCACAAAAACTCACTAAGAAAAACAGGGAAGACAGGAGTTCATCATCAGAGAAGGAATACTGAAGTAAAAAAAAATTGCTTCTACTCAAAGATCAATTTCAAGGAACTCAACATGGACAAATTGTTTATCTTTTTTACATGAGAAATGTATACCATATAATGAAGACTGACTTCAACAATAGGATAGCTCAAAAAAAAAAAAAGATTGGGACAAGGTTAAGGGGAAAATAGTAATTATGTTATACAAATGTTATACAAAAGAATAGACTCAGAGCATTAGATGGGGGAGAAGGTCTCATAGCTCTGAAAACCTACTAACATTGGGAATGGGTTAAATAGGTAACACTACATGTATGCCATGAAGATTATAGCAACCTCCAAAGTCTATAAAGAAATAGGAAGGGAGGGGCAGATGGGGAAGCAAAGGGTGAAGAAAGAAGACAAGGGAAGGATCCTTGGGTGGGGGGAAATTAAGTAATAGTAAGAAAAGTTAAGGAGCAGAATTAAAGCAAAGAATCAACAGTGATAGGAAAGATATGTGTGTATGTCTATGTATATATATATATTTATAAAAGTATATATGTATACATAAATATATACTTTCTTAAATATAGCTCACTTGGGGAAAAGGGGGGATGAAAGAGGGAAAAAGAATAAAGTAAAAAAGATGTGCAGCAGAAAACAAAAGAACAACATACAAGGAAGTAAAGAAAATATGGACACTCATGAAGATAATTTCTTCTACATACATATACACACATACATAGACATACTTTCTTGAAATAATAATTTATCGTTATATATTTTGAATACTCTCTGATATTCTGTTGGGCACATGACAATGTTCCCTTTTGGTTTATTTTGTTTTGTATTCCTTTTCTCTTTTTCCTTTTTTTTTTAAATTCTGTTTTTGTAAATAAAATAAAATACAGAAAACAAAACAAAACAAAACTGGAAAGCAGCTTGGCAGAAACTAGGCACTGTTCAATAGCTCACACTATATAACAATATAATGTCAAAATAAAAAAAAACTGATGCAATAAGCAAATTAGGGAGAGTATGGAATAGTTTATCTGTCAGATTTATGGAGAAGGAAATATTTTATGACTAAATATGAAATATAGAGCATTATGGGATGTAAAATGGATAATTTTGATTATATTAAATTAAAAAGGTTTTGTGCAGGCAAAATCAATTCATCCAAATTTAAAAAAGAAAGCAGAATGTAGTATAGTACTGGTCCTGGAGTTAGAAGGATCTGAGTTCAAATATGACTTCAGACAATTAATATTTCCCACTTGTTTGACCTAAGCAAGTTATTTAACCCCAAGTGTTTCACTCCCAAGAAAAGAGGAGGGGCAGGAGAAAGAGGAACAGGACAGAAAACCGGGGATGGGGTATTTTTTGACAAGTTTTCTTTATAACAGTCTCATTTATATGAACAACTGAGTCAAATTTATGAGAATAAAAGTTATTCCCCACTTGATAAATGGTCAAAGTATATGAACAGGCAGTTTCCATATGAAGAAATCAAAGCTGGCTCTCTCTCTCTCTCTCTCTCTCTCTCTCTCTCTCTCTCCTCTCTCTCTCTCTCTCTCTCTCTCTCTCTCTATATATATATATATATATATATATATATATATATATAGTCATATGGGAAATTGTTCTAAATCACTATTGATTAGAGAAAGGCAAATTAAAACACTCAAATCTATCAAACTGACAATTTGGAACTCTGCTCAAAGAGATATAACACCGTTCACACCCTTTGATCCAGCAACACCACAACTAGGTATATATCCCTAAAATATGTTTGTGCTTTTTAATGAAAAGGATACAAGTATACAAAAATATTTGTGGCACCTCTTTTTTTGAGTGGTAAAGAAGTGGAAATTGAGAAAAAGCTCATCACTTGAGGAATGGCAGAACAAATTGTGGTATATGATTGTGATGAAATATTATGCTAGAAATGAAGAGGAGGATGCTTTCAGAAAAACCTGGAAAGATTTACACGAATTGACATAAAGTGATGTGAATAGAACCAGGAGACTATTGTACACAATAATAATAATAATACTTTACAATGACCAACTGTGAATGTTTCAGCTATTCTGATCAATATAATGATCCAAGACAATTCTGAAAGACTTAGGATTAAAATATAATGCACCCTGAGAAAAAGAATACTTTTATAAATTTTTCTTTAATGTTCTTGCTTTTGAGTTATCTTTCTCTGTATTTTCATTCACAACATAGCTAATATAAAAACACGTTTTGTTTAACTGCACATATATAACCCAAACAAACTTCTTGCCTTCTCAGTGAAGGGAAAGGGAACAGAAGGAAGGAGAGAATTTAGAAGCAATTTTTAAAAAATTATTGTTAAAAACTGTTTTTATATGTAACTGAAAAACTATAATATCAAAAAAATAAATCCCAGGTTTTATTCCCTCACTCAAAAAAAGAAGGAAAGAAAGGGAAGCAGTTATTATTGAAAGCAAGTTTGGTTCATCAATAGCATGAAATAGTGTATGCAAACATTTTATAAAATTAAAATACTACATTATTTAAATGCTGGATACTGTTACTATCACTTTTATCTTATTCTTCTCTCCTTTTAGATGAACTTAAGATAAAAATGGTTCAGAGATGCAAACACTCCCACTTTTTCTTTTATATTCAATATTTTATATACTACTCAGGTGGATAAGATGACTATTTTATAGAATTGAGTGAGAGAATTAAGATGAAAGTTCATCTCCTATTTACTCACTGAAAGCATCTTTGGGATAAAGCCACTTAAAGGCAAGATGATGGACATGACAGGTACCTTGTACTGTTTCCACTTTATCAATATATTTTTAATTTTTTCTGTAAGGTTTCTATTTTTGAAATTGTTCTATATGATCTAGTTTTGAGTGTTTGAGATAGCAAAATCTATTAAAAATTTCTTTTATTTTTATCCATCAATAGTAAATTCAGGTAGTTCTAAATTATGATTTTTTTCAATGATTATCTGGTTCCAGTATAATTTATTAGTTGAATGATCAAGGATATTTTGAGGTATATATTTATATTGTGATGTTTTCTAAGCATAGAAAAAGGGAGATGCCAGTATATAATTCTGGTTACCAGTTCATGTCTTATTAAATAATCTGGGGATGATAATTTTTTGCAAGTGACATGTTGCATACTTTGTATGATTTAATTTCATAATCTATAATTATCAATATGTTTGTACTTATTAAGAATAATTTTTTATTACTAATGGTATTGGTCACCTTATTCTAAATTGCTATCGTAAATCCCTCCATTATAAACAAATCTGCATGACTCCATGTTTCTTGGTTGACATAATGTTGACTGAATTCATGTGGATGTCACCTAAGGAGTACCTTTTGATTCTACTCTTGGATCACAGCCATTTCATTGCTTCCATCTAGAGGCAAACTATTTATGGTTCCACAAAACAAATCCCGGGGAGTATATCTATTGTTAAGCTTTCTTATTGCTCTGTGATTTGAACGAAGGCCATTTGTTTCAAAAGGAATTCTATAAATTTTTCATCTGTTTATTGTATGCTCTGTGAACATCTATCAACATTCTTCCTGCTTTTTGTTGAGGAAGCATTAATTTTTCTATAGCTTCCTTGGAAAGATAAGCCTTGTGTTTTGTTAACATTGTAAGGGTTTTTGTTTGGCTAAATCTGTTATTCATTTTACCCTGATTCAAGTACATACTAATACTGGTATTGTGGAATTGTTGATGGCTTGAAATATGTTCTTGTCAAATTCTGACATCTGTATGACAGGCAGTCTCTTATACACAGATTTGGTTTCCTTTTTACTAGCCTTAAGAGTGATACATTTTGCCTGGAAAAGACCAAACTATTTGTATGAATATCATTGATTGGCTTAATTTGACCAAGCACAAGACTTTAATTTTATTCTTTACTGGATAATATTAAGAATTGTATAGTTATTGAGAGTAGTGATAGCACATTTTATTATTTGAATTCTCCTGCAGGCCCTATGTAAACATCTCCGACTTCTCTACCAGGTCTCCCAAACACTCCATTGATACAGGTTTTAAGACCAGGTCATAGTAGATTAATTTTTCGTTACATTATTGTATGGTGGCATTGTATAAAGAGGAAATGCTTTTTGTGTTGTAATCAAATACTTTAGCATTCCTATTATAAATGAATCTCTTATATATTTTCAATATATAATTAAGCCTTGAATAAAGAAGTGTCAAAGGATTTGAGACAATCATTATATATGGTGTAAATGTCACAATGTTCTCAAGTGGCTTGGATGATAATGGCCAAATTGATAATGATCTTTCTCATCTTCTTTGATGGGGCTGAAAAAAATTGGTCCAAGGACAAATCACTATATTTTATGATTCTTTAAAAGTTAATATTCTGTAGCTACAATAGTTAAAGATCACTGTGGCTGGAACTGAGCACATCCTGGCTCATTCCTGGCCATTGTTACCTTTGTCCATTGAGGCAGGCAGAACCGCTAAAGGTAGAGCATGAGGCAGATCTAATTATTGAAAAACATTTATATTGACTGAGAAGTGATGGAGATGGAGTGCTTTTTTGCTTTCTCTTTTAGTTCAAGAAGATAAATGTCTAGTATTGAAGTTTTTGTTCTTTAATGTTTCTTTTTACTTGCTTTGTAAAATAAATACCAAAGGCGACTACATAAAGGGTAGATCTTAATTATTTCTGCCTCTGTGGTCTTTTCATTGTTCCTTCCGTCCTTTGCTCCCTCCCCCTCCTTTTCTTCTTCCTCTTTCCTTCTTTCTTCTTTCTCTTTCTTTCTTCCTTCTCTCCAGCCTTCTTTTCATCTTCTTTCCTTCCTTTTTTCTTTCCTTCCTTTCATCCTTCCAAAGAAGAAGGGACAGAGAAGAAGAGAAATAGAGAAATGGATAACTTAGGATGTGTAGAGATCAAAAGTTGGAGAACTATGTTGCTGGGAAACTATGCTGTCTGGGAGTTCAATCAAAATGGTAAAGAGTCTTTTGGTTTATTACAGCTTACAAATATCTCAAGTTACTACAAACTATGTGAATCTAGATCATCAACCCTAGATACTGCTTGAGTCATAAGGAAGCAAATTTAAGTTATAGAACAAAGCTTGGTAAGTTAATTTCACTCTGAGGAAGCTACTTCTGGCAAGCTTCCTTCCTCTAATTGTTCTCTATGACAAAACCACTGAGTATATCTCATCCTCCATGTGGCGGAATGAAGGCATTAAGCAAAGCCAAAGTAGTATGCTGGGTCTAGCTGAAAGGTGGAGTTTAGAAAATATGGCTTTGTCCTCATGAGGACAGAGGCAATCCAAGAGGAATTAACCACTTTTCTCCTAACCTAAACAACTCTAACTTTCATACCTGGCTTTATATAAATATAGGTAATGCATACATATATACATATTTATACATCTATATCTGGGTAAAATGTTTGTCATAACCTCTCTACTTCATATTGTAATGTACTCAAATTGAGCTCTTTTTCCTTACTTATCTCTCCCATCTCCCTGCCTTTGTACCATTTGTCTCCTATATCTGTAATATATTCTCCTGAACTCTCTTTGATAAAATCCCTATTTTATTTTAGATTGCAGTGCAGGTATCACCTTTGACATGAAATCTTTCCAGATTCTCCCCAACTATTTCCCTAACTATTATATGTTTAACCACTTTGTATGTGCATATGTATTCATTAATTTTACATTTCTGAGGTATATATTTTATACATGCTTGCTGTCTCTCTCATTAAGATGCAAATTCACTGGGAGAAAAGACTATTTCATTCTTCTTACTCCCTATTGTTTGAGATTTAACAGGTACTTAAGGAATGTTGACTGATAAACACATATTAAATAGGTTATATATCAATTATATAGAATGAAACTTAAAAACGCATTTCAAAAGATAAAAGTATGGAAAAATCTTGGAACTTATTAACAGGGGGAAAAGGTGACCAAGAGAATATCACCTACCAATATATAATGTCTATTTTCATATTTACATAAAATCTTCATGAGACACCTACACGTAGTTCATCTTTAATGAAGGTACTACTGAGGAACAAGAAGATTTCACAAGTAATATTCTATAGGGGAAAAAATTTGCCATTCTGAATTTAACTTAAAGATGCAGAGAATACAAGATCACAAAGTGATTATTTCTTATTGATAAAAGAAGATCAAAGTATTTAATTTGCTGAAATTAAATATTGGCTTAAAGGTTCTCTTCCTACAAGACATTTCCAATCCATTTAGCAAAATCATTAAAAATTTTCTGAAAAAACACGAACCCAGAAATAACCTTATTCAGTTACCTAACCTTTGACATTTAAAGCTCTTTACAATATGTCCCCTTTTTACCTCCAGTCTTCTCACACATTACTCCCCTTTATATATTTTATAATCCATTATAATCCATATATATATATATATATATATATATATATATATATATAATCCTTATGTGCTATTTGTCACACAAGATACTCCATCTCTCTTTTTTTGCACTGACCTGCCTTGATATCTCAAAAGGTGCTTTCTCTATACTCCCAACTTTTAAAATGCCTGTTTTTTTTCAGTAATAAGCTCAAATACCACTTCTAGGGGAAGATAATGAAGAAGCATATAGTAGAAATAAACTGGTAGTAACATATACCAAATTAGGAAATATGAAGAAAGGTAGAAGTTGTCATCAAGAAAATACATGACAAGAAAATAAGATGGGCTAGTTATGTGGTGGGCACAGGAAATAGCTGGGAGACAGACAGAATGCTCCATTGGTACATGTGTGATTTTGGAAGAAAATGCAAAAGCAGCACATCAGATGGGTCCCTGGCTCTGATTTTCTGGTAGGGAATTGACAAGAACTTTACAAGATGGGAATGCATGGAGGGAGATGGTCTTTATCACTGAAAGAAATATTCACAATAACGGAGTCATATAGCAATGTGATTATGTGAGTATTAGGGATGTATTAGAAATGGAAATATTCCTAATGAATGCATCCTAGGTTCTTAAAAAAGTCATACTTCAGGACTTGTTCATAAGCTATAGTGTTTACATATTCTGTAATAATGTTTCATAAGACATAATTACAAGGTTGCTCTTTAAATACTTTACTGTTTAATCTCAGGATATTATAAGAAAGTTAACGTTTGCCTCAAGTATTTAGTCTGGTCAGCTACGAGCACAGATTTTTGTGCCTGATTTTGCCAAAAACACAATTCTCCACATAGTTATGGAAAGACAAAATATGCAACATAAAGGTAGTTTGTACCATATTGTTCTGTGACAAGAGATCTGCATTTGGAGTCAAGTGATCTGTACCTCACCCAGTAATTGTTATGAACCTTCAACTCCTCAACAATAAGTTGAGTTTAACCTCATTAGGTTAGGGGAAAAAAAAACAGTTTGCACAACCTAATCTGCCACTGAAATGTTGTTATTATGATTATTACCATTTCTATTCTAGTGGGAAGAGGAGCACAATGAGTCTACTTGCCAGGTTGCTACTGGTAACAAGGATTTGAGGGACTGAGAAGAGAAAAGAAGGAGTTATTTTTCACGTGATCTTGGGTTTTTAGCCTTCATAAAAAGAATTTAATTTTCCTAGTTTGGTTTTTAGGCAGCCAAAATGGGTTTAAAATATGTGCTTCTGGAGGGTAAATGCTATCTAATTTTAAAAGTGTTTGTAATTCTGGCATCTAATACAAATGGCTTTGTACAAGCAAGGTACCACAATGTTGTCACTTAGTAAATATTTACTAAGCTGAATGGAACTAAATACAGTGGCTGTGCCTCTGCTTCAGTCTATATTACTATCATCAGAATAACCTTAGGAGCTTTGAAACAAAATTCCTGCAATAATTTCAATCATTTGCTTTTAAATACAGATTAAGCACCTGGAACTCACTTCCGGTACCGTAGAAAAAAGAGAAGATTCCAAACAAATCAAAAAGGTAGAGATCATTGGTGTTTACGTGGAGTTGTGTTTGGTAGAGAAGGACAAAAACCCTATGCTTGTCACTGAAGAAAGTATATATTGAGTCAAGAGGACAGATTAAAGGAAATAATAGAATTGTCTCAAAAACACTCTCATCCAAACATTAAAAATAAAGCTTCATCTTTCTCTCAGAACTAGATAAATCTGTCCACAAAATAAATAAGAAACAAGAAGATGATTGGAATTTTAGAACAGTTAGGTTGATGTTACCAACAAAGTCCAGTAGCAAGAGATACAAAGAGAAATCCCATTTAAATATTTGGTAGTTTACCTGCCAAGACAAAGCAAAGAACTATATGAACACAATTACAAAACACTTTTCACACAAATAAACAACTAAAAGTTATCAATTGTTCATGTCAAGCTAATAGAATAAAAAATGACTATTCAAACTAAATTAATGTACTTATTCAGTGTCATACCAATGAAATTGCCAAAAATTATTTTATAGAGGTGAGAAAAATCATAACAAAATTCATCTGGAGGAACACACAATCAAGAGTATCAAGGGAATTAATGAAAAAAATAACGAGGCAGTCATCAAAACCAATTGGTACTAGCTAAGAAACAGTGTGGTAGATCAATGTAATAGCTGAGGAACACAAGATACAATAATAATTGACTAAAATGATCTACTGTTTGATAAACCCAGAGACTAGCTTCCAGCATAAGATTCATTATTGACAAAAAGTGCTGAGAAAACTAGAAAATATTATGGCAGAATCTAGGCATAGACTAACTTTCCATACCCTGTATCAAGATAAAGTTGAAATGTATTCTCGATTTAGATGTAAAGAATAATACTAGAAGAAAATTAGGAAAACAAGGTACAGTTTACCTGTCAGGTTTTTAGAGAAGGCAGGAATTCATGACCAAACAATAGAGAACATTATGAAATACACAAGTCATTATCCAAGTGATAAATACTCAAAGGAGATGAACAGATAGTTTTCAGATAAAAAATGAAAGCTATACATAAGAAATGTTCTAAATCACTTTTGATTAGAGAAATGCAAATTGAAACAACTCTAAGGTAACAACTCAAAACTATAGATTGGCAGAAAAAATGATAAATATGGTAGGGAATGTAGGAAAACTAATACATTAATGCACTCTTGGTGAAGTTGTGAACTGATCCAACCATTCTGGAGAGCAATTTGGAACTATTGTTCTATAACAAATGATGAACAGGCTTTCACAAATGTTGGAAAGACCTGAAGTGATGCTGAGTGAAGTGATCAGAACAGGAGAGCACTGTATACATAACAGCAACCTTCAGTGATAATCAACTATGATAGACTTAGCTCTTCTCAATAATAAAGTGATCTAAGGTAATTACAAAAGATTTGTCATGGGAAATTCCACTGATATCCAGAGAAAGAACTGTGGAGACTGAATAAGGATCTAAGCATTCTATTTTTGCCTTTTGTTTTGCTCATGTTTTCTTTCCATTTTGTTCTTATTTTTTTTTCACAGAATGACAAAAATGGAAATATGTTTAACATTATTGTACATGTATAACCTACATCAGATTGTTTGTTGTCTTGGAGAGGGAGGGGGCAAAAGAGGGAGAAAGAATAATTAGGAACTCATAGCCTTAAAAAATGAATGTTGAAAACTATCTTTGTATGCAATTGGAAAAAATACTATGAAGTTGAAAAAAATCACTCCTTAAAATTTAGAATTGGACAAGTAGAAGCTAAAAACTACATGAAATAACAAGGAAACAATCAAACAGTCAAAAGAATGAAAAAAAATAGAAGAAAATTGAAATATACTATTGGGAAAACAATTGAACTACAAAATATATGAAGATATCATGTAAAAATTATTGGGCTCACTAAAATCCATGATCAAACAAACAGCCTAGGCATCTTTTAAAAAATTATCAAGGAAAACTGTAAAAAAAAGTCGAGAAGCATTAAAAAGTAAACATGATAGAGTAATCATAATTAACTCAATTAAATTAAGCTGTTTAACATGCCTATGTAGGAAGACAATATATCTAACTCCCAAGAATTTTATCATTTGTTGGGGCAAAACTTCTTAAACTGTAGGCTGCTACCTCACATAGGACAGTGTAACTGAATGTGGGAGTTGTGAAAAATCTGGCAACAGTAAAAGGTAGCAAATATCTGCCAAGATTTAATTCTTTATGTAAAAATAAGCAGATCTATCTCGTTAGCATGCAAATTTGCTTTTATATTTAATAAATGATAAAATTATATCTATGCCAAAGAATTGTTTTTAAATAAATTTCTTTTTATTGATTGAATCATAATTATTTATTGACTTATTATCAATAAATATTTAATATGTATACTATTTTATATAATTATATCCTTTTGGTCATGAAAAAATTATATTTTTCAGATGAATAGAAAAGAAAAAGTTTAAGAAGTTCTATATTATCACAATTAAAGGGAGTTTATATAGACTGAAGGACATGAGTGTGAGTAGATTATATAGAAATGATCTCCAAAAAAACAACAAAATAAAATGAAAGTATAAGAATGAGGGATGCACTGGGAGAAGGGGGAAGGCAGAGTAGAATGGGGAAAATTTTCTCACATAAGAAACACAACACTGGAAGGGAAAATACCGGGGTGATGGAGAATGTGTGAACCTAATTCTCAACAGATCTGATTCAAAGAGAGAAGAATGTGTATAGAGATATGTAACTTTTCCAACGGAGAAATAGAAGGAGAATGGGATAGGACGAAGGGATGGGTGTGATACAAGGGGAACAGATGAAGGGAGGTAAGTGGTTAAAACCAAAATAGACCCTTGAGGGGGGATGAAGTAAAAAGAGAAAGAGAAGGAAAAAGAAGAAAATGAGATGAAGAAAAACATAGTTAGTAATCCTATATATGAATGTGAATGGGATGAACTCACCATAAAATGAAAGTTGGCAACAGAATGGATTAGAAACCAGAATCTAAAAATATATTGTTTACAAGAAACATACTTAAACAGAAAAATACACAGAATGCTAATAAAGGTCTGGAGTAGAATCCAATAAGCTTTAGCCAGTGTTTTTTTAAAAAGGCAGGGGTAGAGATCATGATCTGAAACAAAGCAAAAGCAAAAATAGATCTAATTAAAAGGGATAATCAGGAAAACTACATTTCTCTAAAAGGAACCATAGGCAATGAAGTAATATCAAAACAGTTTTAAAAATTATCTAAATAGACCCGTTTTAGAAAAAGAAATTGAAGTCATTAATGAACTCTCTAAGAAAAAATCTCCAGGCCCAGATGGATTAATAAGTGAATTCTACCAAACAATTCATTCCAATACTGAGTAAACTATTTGAAAAAATTAGTAAAGAAGGAGTACTGCCAAATTCCTTCCATGACATAAATATGATACTGATACCTAAACCAGGAAGAACCAAAACAGTGAAAGAAAATTACAGACCAATCCCCCTAATAGATACAGAAAAAGCATAGACCTACATCTCACATCCCATACCAAAATAAGGTCAAAATGGATACATGATTTTGGCATAAAGGATGATATCATAAATTACGAGAACAAGGGGTAACTTACCTTAAGGTCTTTGGAGAAGGGATGAATTTATGAGCAAAGAAGAAATAGAAAACATTATGAAAGGCAAAATGGACAATTTTGATTACACTAAATTAAAAAGACTTTGCACAAACAAAATCAACGGAAACAAGATTCAAAGAGAAGTACAAAACTGGGGAAAATTTTTATTGTGAGTGCTTCTGATAAAGGTCTCATTTCTAAAATATATAATGAACTGTGTCAAATTTATAAACATACAAATCATTCCCCAAGTGATAAATGGTCAAAGGATATGAACATAATTTTTAGCTGACAAAAGTAAAGCTATCTATAGTTATATGAAAAAATGCTCTAAATCACTATTGATTAGAGAAATGAAAATTAAAACAACTCTGAGGTACTATCTCACAGTTCTCAGATTGGCTAAGATGACAGGAAAAGATGATAAATATTGGAGGGGATGTGGGAAAACTGGGACACTAATGCATTGTTGGTGGAGTTGTGAAATTATCTAAGCATTCTGGAGAGCAATTTGGAGTTATGCCCAAAGGACTATCAAACTGTGCATACCTTTTGACCCAGAAGTACCATTACTGCACCTGAATCCCAAGGAAATAATAAAGGAGGAAAAAAGGACCTGCATGTGCAAAAATGTCTGTAGCAGCTCTTTTTGTAGTAGCAAAGAATTAGTTAATAAGCAGATACCCATCAAGTGGGGAATGGCTGAACAAGTTGTGGTATATGAAGGTAATGGAATATTATTGTTCTATAAAAATGATGAACAAGCTGATTTTAGAAAGGCCTGGAGAGATTTACATGAATTGATGTTGAGTGAAACAAGCTGAACCCGGAATACATTGTACACAATAACAGCAAAAACGTGCAATGATTAACTATAAAGGACTTGGTTCTTCTCAGTGGTCCAGTGATACAAAGCAATTCCAATAGACTTTGGACAGAAAATGCCATCTGCATCCAGAAAAATAACTAAGCAGACTGAGTGTAAATCAACACATGTTATGCTCACTTATTTTTTCTGTTTTATTTTTTTATCTCTCCCATGGTTTTCCCTTCTGCTCTGATTTTTCTCTCCCAACATGATTCATAAAGCAATGTGTATTTAAAATAAATAAATTTACCAAAACATTTTATAGCAAGGTTATCTGAAAAAGGCTTTATTTCTCCTATGCATATGAAGTATAGAACTGAGTCAGATTTATAAAAAATAAGAACTATTTGGCAATCAGCAAATGGTCAAAGGATATGAACAGCCATTTGTAAAAGAAGAAATCAAAGTTCTCTAATCATAAAAACGTTCTAAATCAGTATTCATTAGAGAAAGACAAATTTTAAAAACTAAGATACTACCTAATACCTATTCAAAATTATAGATGTTGGGAGGGAATGAGGGAACAAAAGGAACAATAATGAATTTTTCATGGAGTTGTGAACTACTCCAACCATTCTGGATGACAATATTTGCATCCAAAGGGCTATAAAACTGCATATCCTTTGACCCAGCAATATTACCACGAAGTCTTTGTCCCAAAGAGACTAAAGAAAAAGGAAAAAAAGACCAACATATAGAAAAATATTTATAGTAGCACTTTTTGTTGTGGTAAGGATTTAGAAATTAAGGGGATGTTCATCAATTGAAGAATAGCTAAACAAGTTGTAGCATATGATTGTGATGGAATGCTATTGTGTTGTGGAAACAAGTGAAGGGATGATTTCAAAAGAAACATGGAAAGACCTAAATAAACGGATGCAAAATGAAGTGAGAACAACCAGAAAATCCTTCTGCATAGTAACAGCTATGGTGTAATGATCATCAGACATGAAAGACTTGGCTACTTTGATGAATATCCAAGACAATCTCAAAGAACTCACAATAAAAAAAAAAAGCTATCCACCTTCACTAAGAGAACTGATGAACTCTGAGTGCAAATTGAAGTATAATGTTCTGTTCCTTTATTTTTTTTTGCTTTTTTGAAATGTGGCCAATATGAAAATATGTTTTGCATGATTTCACATACATAATTGATATCATATTTAGCCTGCTTTCTCAGTGAGTAGGGAAAGGGAGAGAAGGAAAGAATTTGGAACTCAAAATTTAAAAAGAAAAGAATATACATAACAAACCTACAATATTTTAAAATAAAGGAAATATGTTTATTTCAAAAATAAGAAAGAATATATCACATTTCTTTGAAGAATTTGTGAAACACAGGAAGAATAAGGCATCAAATCCATGATCACAGAATGGGAAATGAAAGTCAGAGGTCATGTAGGCCACTGAGTCTAAACTGTATTTATGAATCCCCTCTCTAACATCTATAAGTGAACATTCAGCCTTCATTTTGAAATCCCTTATTATTCCCCAAGGCTGCACATTCTGCATCTGGATAAGAAGAAGGTTTTTCTTCTTAAATTAAGCTGATGTTTGATTCTCAGTTTCCATTCATTGTTACTAGTTTTACTCTCTGAAGAAAAGCAGAATTAGTCTAAACTATTCTCCACACAAAAACAATTAAAATACCATACTATGGCTGTCAGTGCTCTCCTCCCCCATGTGAAATTTTGCCTGACCAATGACATTTTAGTTGATCACTTTTCCCATTCTGGGTATAATAGCAACATTCAGATTAAGATCACATTGTGTACATCCGCTAAGTGGGGCAGGCAGTAGGCAGAGTGCTATAACTGATGTCAGAAAGATGTCAGACCAAAAAGGGCTTCAGATATTCAACTAGCTGTGCAATCCTAGAAAAGTCACATAACCTCTGTTTGCCTAACTTTCCTTATATGTAAAATGGGTTTAATGATAATGCCCACTATTGTGATGAGGATCAAATGATATATTTGTAAAGCACTTAGCATAATGCCTGCCACATAGTAATTGCTGCATAAATGTTAGCTATTGATATCAGTTAATTTACATTAACCCCTATCTCTGTTTCAGACAAACTACCATCTAGCCAGTTTTCTCTCAATCTATATTTATCAAAACACTTTTCATCCATCCCCAGTAGGTGATACTTTATTTTCCCCCTTTAAGCCCACTACATTAGGATCAGCCCAATGTTCTATCTAGCCTTTTAGACTTTTTTTTTTGATCCTTACTGTATCATCCAGTATGTTAGCAAAATCTACACAAATTTGTGTCATCTGAAAATTTGATAAGCATGCTGCCATCTGTGCTTTTATCCAAATCATTGATAAGAATGTTAAATAGACACAGAGTGAGGACAGATCTGCAGGGCATTTTAGGTGAACACTGATTTGTTACTATTATTTGGATACAATCACTCAACCATTTCCGAATCTACCTGTACTGTGTTTTGAGGGAGATACCCCTTAGAATTCAGTTTACAGAGATTTTAGAACTGAGACTCTTGGGAGCGATTGTATGAAGGTTTCTGGAACTGCATTGCAGGTATTCTTGGAAGGAAGCTATCACAAGAGAACATGGTGGTTTGAGATGCAAAGTGTCTGTGTAATTCATGTTCCTTTTTTGCACCATGTGCTCTTTCCAGATAAAATTCTTTGCCGAGTTTCTGAGTTTGGGCTCTTATGCTTCCCTAACTAATGATGCTGCTGATTGTCATAGTGTAGATGTAGTGCTGATTGGGCCAGCTTTGATGAGATGACTCCAACCACCCTCTCAGAGGCAGTATCCTCCATGCCTAGAGAGCAGCATCCATGCACCTCAGATTCTGCCTTCATTTTTCCAAGTGAGAAGAAGGATTAAAGCAGGGAGAAAACAATCCTTGCCTCAGCTTAGCAGCATCCAGTGTTGACTGCATTTATTTGCAGATAGTCTCCTTCACCATGTCCTCCCTACTCTCCCTACTTACTGTTTATTCCCACTGTTGTTTAAAGAAAACAGTGGCAGCTAATCCTTGTTGTGTATTTAATGGCAGGGATTCCTCAGACTGGCAAAGCTCGGTGGGAAAACTGAAGGCATACACAGCCTTAATGTGAGGCAAGAGGAAGGCAGTAGAATTAGTGAGCTCCCCCAAGGGAATCACAAACCTTTAGTGTCAATCTGCCTTAGGACTCATTAGCCAGCTCGAGGGTGATTTACAGGAGAGAGGATAAGCAGAGAGAAATTAATAGTCTGAAGTGCATCAAAATCTCCTAGACAAAGTGAATATATGCCCCATGGGGCAAATGGGAGCCAGTCCCCTAAGGCCCTAAAAAGGGAGCTGTCTTCTATGTGTACCACGTGGGTATCCCCTTGGATTCCTTTACCAATTAGCAAAATGTTTTAGGCCCACACCTATCTATTCCTCAATATCCAGCAGCTTCCAAATGTGTGAACATTTTATATGATAGAGAAACATCATCTGCCACCCCTACATCATAATACCTATGACACAGTCCTAACCATTGCATACCGAACTAGAAGTTTGTAGCACCTGGGTTATTATTCCCCACTCACATATAGTGATCCTCAGATATACTTCTCTATATTAAAGGTACTCTTTATGGGAGAACTCACTTAAATCCATCAACCATCCAGGGGATAAAAGGTGCAAACAGTGAGAAATAACTTTTCCCATGAATACACAAAATATTGTTCCATAAGTTACTGATGGGTTACATGGGAGAAATGTAGCAGTAATCATGAGGCCTCCTGACCTCAGAAGTGTTATTGTTCTAATAATTTGTCAATAATCCTAAAATCTCCTGACCTTAGGATACTATAGCATAGTCCTACAAACATTGCAGACTGTCAAACAATCTGTTGGTCAGTGATAATAAAGTTCCTGAGACAATAGTGAATAGAATACCCCTCAAATCTATCTGTAAGCCAGAAAATTATCAAATAAGTAAAATGAAGTTCCTGGTCTCTCTAACTTTTTCCTATAAATTTATCTTCTTGCTTCTGGTGCACTGCTAAATTCTTTTGTAACTTAGACCATTTTAACTGGCATTAGAATTATAATATACTTTGCCCCTTGACTAGGAGATGAGTTCAAGACTACAAATTCTTATGAGATACCTCATGAAAACAGTCTGTAACTCCAGTCCTATGGAACTTTGAACCTGGTAGCCCTGTACCGGGAGAGTCTGATCTCCTCAGCCTTTACTCTCTCCTTATCTCAATAAGATTTCTTTCTCCCTCGATCTTATATTTATAGGGATACCAAAAGCACCTAAAGGCTTATCTGGGTCATCTTGAGCTTCACACTCAGAAAATGTTCTTTGACTATGGATATCCAGACATGGAAATTCTTGCAATTTTCAGCAAAGTTTTAGGGAACCTTTTCTCCCTGCCTGGAATACTGGAGGAGGCAAAGTGCTGTAGATGGTTTTTGGCAAAAAATTAATCTTTGCCACCTTTTTCACACCAGAGGAGAAACTTTATGGCTTTTGGAAAAGATGGAACAATCCTATTCCTTGTCATTTTTTTCTGTATCTGTATCTCTCTGCAGAATGGCTGTGTCTTAATTGTTCTCTGAGCTAGAATTTGTTACCTGGAAAGATTTAAAATGCAGCCAGCAAGGAAAAAAAAACAACTTCTATCCTGTAGTTAGAATGCTGGGAAAGATTTTTTTAAACATCTTTGACTCCCACTTAAAAAAAAAAAAACAGAAAAAGAGGGGTGGAGCCAAAATGATACCGAGTAGAAAGGTCTTTGAGCTCTTTCTGGCTTCCTTTAGATCAAAACCAGATCAAACCTCTGAACTGCATCTGGAGTAAAAGAACCCACAAACATTTGCAGTATAACATACTTCCAGCAGAAGTATTTTAGAAGAACTTCAGAAAAGGTCTGTTTCAAGATGGGGGGAGGGGTAAAAGAGGTAGACCAGTGCAAGAACCCAGAGTGGAGTGGCATCTGCACACTGCAGGAATCTACCAGGAGGCTCAGCCAAAATACAGCAGTGTTTGCTACTCTGTTCTGGTACAGAAGTCAGTGGATTAGCAGATGAGCGGTGAAGCATCCAATGCAACTACAAAAGGCAAATAGCAAGCGCTTGAATCTCAGCAAAACACAGAATTTGGCCACAACCATCCAGCTCTGGAAGAAAAACAGCAGCATGCCCCAGGGCAGCATGAAGCTGCTGCTGTCTTTGGAGGAAATTTGGGACACTCTTCCTTTGCCCTAAGAGCAGACCTCAATCTTTAAAAATGAGGAAAAAAGCAAAAAGAGCACTGATCCATAGATAGCTTTTATGGAGATAGAGAACAGACCTTAAACTCCAAGGACAATAAAGGCAGAACATTTCCAGATGAAGCCCCAGAGAATGACATGAGCTGGTCTCCATCTCACAAGGTTCTCTTGGAAGAATTCCAAAAGGATCTTAAAAGAGAATTAGAAGAAAAATGGGGAAAGGAAATGAGAATTTTGCAGGAGAAGTTAGAACAGGAAACACAGAAATTATCTGCAGAAATTTCCTTAGAAATTAGATTTAGCAAAATGGGAAAAGCATATAACTACTTACAAAACAGATTTGATGAAATGGAAAAAGAAAACAACTATTTAAAAAACAGAATTTGTGAAATGGAAAAAAATCCAACAAACAAAACAAAACTCATCTAAAAGTTCAATTGGCCAAATGCAAAAGTAGATAAAAAGCTAACTGAAGAAAATAATTTATTACAAATTTGAATTTAACAAATGGAATTGCATGATTCAATGAGATATCAAGGATCAGTCAAAAAAAAAACCAAAAAGAAAAAAAAAATTGAAGAAAATGCAAAATACCTCACTAGAAAATCAATTGATTAACAGTTTCAGACAATCTAAGAATTACTGGATTACCTAAAAAGCATTATGAAAAAAAGAGCCTAGACAATATCTTTCAAGAAACCATCAAGGAAAACTGCCCATGCAGCCATTGAAAGAATTCACTGATCACCTCCTGAAAGAGACCCCAAAATGAAAACTCCAAAAAATATCATAGCTAAATTTCAGATTTATCAGATTAAGGAGAAAATATTGCAAGCAGCCAGAAAGAAATAATTCAAATATCAAGGAGCCACAATCATGATTACTAGGACTTAGCAGCTACCACTTAAAGGATCAAAGGGCCATAAGCATTATGTTCCAAAGGGTAAAGGATCTTGGATTGCAGCCAAGAATCAAACTATCCAGTAAAATTAAGCATTATCTTTCAGGGAAAAGATAGACGTTCAATGAAATAGGTGAATATCATTTATTTTTGATGAAAAGACCACATCTGAACAGAAAATTTGATATTCAAATATAGAACTCAAGAAAAACATAAAGAGATAAAAAGGAAAGAAAAAATTGTTTCTTTTAAAAGTTAAAAAAATTACATCTCTATATGGGAAGATATGTTTAACTCTTGAAAACTATATCTTTTTTAGGGATATGCTTAGAGGGTGTATGTGCAATGTGACTTTATTGTGATGATATAAAAAAAAACTATAGGTGGGAAAAGGGAAGGGGAAGTAAAATGAGGTAATTTATATCTCATATTATAATTGAGGCAAATAAGGGAAGGGGATGAACATTGTATGAATCTTAATCTCATCAGATTTGTTTCAACAAGAGAATATCAGACATATTTAGTTTCATAGAGAAACTTGACTCACTCTACAAGGAACTAAGAGAGGAAAGGGAATAGGAAAGGGTGAGGTTAGTAGAAGAGAGAACAGAAGTAGCAAGGGAAAGGGATTAGAAAGTGGGAAGAGATTATAAAAGGGGAGTGTTGTTTAAAGGAGATGGTGGTCAGAAACAAAACACTGGGAAGGAAGGAAAGGGAGAAAGGAAAGAGAAAAAATATAACTTGGAGAAAATAAGATGGTGGGAAATAGTCATTTTAACTGTGAATGGGAATGGGATGATTTCCCCCATAAAACAGAAGCAGATAGCACAATAGATTAAAAACCAGAATTTTACAATGTGTTGTTTACAAGAAACACATTTAAAGCAGAATGATACATACAGAGAAAAGGTAAAAGGCTGTAGCAAAATGTATTATACTTCAGCTGAAGTAAAAAAAAAAAAAAGAAGCAGGGGTAGAGATCATGATCTCACACTAAACAAAAGCAAAAATAGATCTAATTAAAAGAGATAAGGAAGGAAACTATATCTTGTTAAAGGGTACCATAGATAATGAAGCAATATTAGTATTAAACATATATGCATGAAGTAGAATAGCATCCATTTTCCTAGAGGAGAAGTAAAGAAAACTGCAAGAAGAAACAGAAAAACAATACTAGGAGATCTCAACCTTACTCTATCAGTTGTTCAGTGATAAAGTTCCTGAGACAATGGTGAATAGATCATTCTTCAAACCTACCACATTATTAAGTAACATGAAGGTCCTGGCCTCTCTAACTTTTTCTTACAAATTTATGTTCTTACTCCTGGTGCTTTGCTAAATTCTTTTGGAACTTAGTCCACTTTGATTGGTATTACTATTATAATAAACCTTGCCCCGTGACTTGGAGATGGGTTCAAGTCTGCAAATTCTTTTGAGACACCTTGCAGTCTACAACCCCAACCAAATCTCCTTTGAAACTCAAAAGTAAGGGCACGTACATGGCCAAGACAATTCACACTTCCATAGGGGCAGGAGACATCCTCTCAACTGTGTACAACCTTAAATCAATTAATTAATCTAGAAGGGGAAGACCCTCAGGGTTTGTGACCAAAGCAGAAATGACTGCTATTTACATTCAATCTGAGTCAATTAGGACCCAAATAAAACTAACTGGGCCTAACCTAGGACCTATTGGTGGCCAATTAGAATTAGGTTGGTTTCGATTTAAAGACTGTTCTTTAAGAAAGAAATCCAGCTAGTAATATCTTGGGATTTACTAGGACTCTGGAAAGGATTCAGAGGTGCAAAACAGAAAATAAATAGCAGTCATTTCTGCTTTGGCCAGAAACCTTAAGGGTGTTCCCCTCCTAGATTCATTCAATTGTTTATCTACTTATTTAGATTTTTTTTTTGGATTAGGTGAAAGAGGAGAGTCTTTGCCTCAATTGCTATCCAGCCTTAATCACTGAATGGGGGTTGCCTCAGTCAAACTGAGATCTGTTAAAGACTTTAGCTTAAAATGGCCAAGGTCTCCCATTTCAGGCAGGGCCATTTCCAGTTGTTCGTGATCTATATCTTGTCACTGGACTGAGATGACTCTGGAGAGGCAAATGAGGCAGGTGACCTTGCCCAGCCCTCTCTCACAAATCCAACTCATTTGCATGTCATGGCATCACCTCCTTGATGTTACCTCCTCTTTGAGAATGAAGGACAAACAACAACAACAATAATTATACTTCTACTTTAGGGGGAGAAAGATCTTAATCTGGAGTCCAAGAATTTACCTTTTTCAGATTTTGATAAGTGTATTTCAATATAATGTTTTCTTTGTAATCTTTTTATAAACTTAAAAATCATAATTCTGAGAAATCTGCTTCCTTCTCTTCTTCCTACTCCTACCTCACCACCCCGCATTGTCAATGAACTAAAATTCATCAGTATCTAAATTAGTCAGGACTATAGTGAGGACATCATTTCTTTTTCAGGTCCTAGGTGGTTGCCCAAAGGGCCACACATTTAAAATACTGAACAATTTTTAATTAAAAGGTGTAGAAGAAGAATGTGGTATTCCATTATACTCTGTCATCAGAAGATTCATTAACTTTTTAATTTTAAAAATGCAGATGATAGCCAGTGATTTAGGTTGACTAAGTCAAAAAATTCTTTCTGCAAATGTTCTCTATGGTGAATGTTAATTTGACATTTCAAAAATAAATTTGAAGGTATTCACTTTGTGATATTCAGACAAATATTGGGAAGAAGACACTGGGGGCTCAAAGTTCACATTCTCTCTACAATTTTCTTTCCATGAATATAAAGTGACTGCAGAAGATGTTCGTTCCATTCTTTTATTAATATGCCATCAACCAGTTGATATCACAGAAATATTGTCACATGATGACAATGCAATAAGCTGCATTATTGCTTCAAAATAATAATAGCTATGACAATCAACAATTAGTTAAATACATATAAGTAATTTGTATTTAAAAGGCTGAGCTTAAAACCATTATGATTGTGATGTTTTCTAGTGATGGCTCTTTTTAAAAAGCATCTTCTTGGTTAGATTTTTGATTTCACTGTTGTGGCATCTTAAACACAGCATATCACAATCCCTCTGCATTTTGTCATCTTGGGAAATTCTTCTCCATGTTTTCCCATAGGCCTTCCAAACACAATATATATGATGTATTGGAAATTGGATCTTTCTCTTTTATAATCTCTTGGGTGTGCCACTGTGCCATTTATGCTGGACATCTACTATCTCTCATATTCACAATGTGGCCAGACAACTTTTTTTTCTTTTCTTTTCAAATATTTTTTTAATCTTTATAAATACATGCAAAGATAATTTTCAACATTCACCTTTGCAAAAACTTGTGTTCCAAATTTTTCTTCCCCCTCCTTCTCCCTCCCCTAGACAATAAGAAACTCAATATAGGTTAAACATGTGCAGTTCTTCTAAACATATTTTGTATTTATCATGCTGAGCAAGAAAAATCAGATCAAAAGGCGAAAAAACAACAGAAAAAAAACAAGCAAACAACAAGGAAAAAGGTGAAAATACAATGTTGTAATCTACATTTAATCCCTATAGTTCTCTTTCTGTATGCAGATGGTTATCTCCATCACAAGTCTATTAGAACTGGCCTAAATCACCTCATTGTTGAAAAGAACCAAGTTCATCACAGCTGATCACATAGTCTTCTTGTTGTTGCATACAGTATTTTCTTGGTCCCATTCATTCCACTCAGCATCAGTTCATGTAAGTCTTTCCAACTTTTCTAAAATCAGCCTGTTCATCATTTCATATAGAACTATAACATTCCATTATCTTCATATCTTATAACTTATTTGGCCACTTCCCAAATGAAAAGTATCCACTCAATTTCAAGTTCCTTGCCAGTACAAAAAGGGCTGTTAACAAACACTTTTACACATGTGGACCTTTTTCTCTCCTTTATTATTTCTTTGGGATACAAGTCCAGTAGAGACACAATTGAATCAAAAGGTAGGTAGTTTGGTAGCTCTTTGGGCATAGTTTTAAATTGCTCCCAGAATGGCTGGATCACTTTACAACTCCACCAAAAATGCATTAGTGTTCCAGACAACTTTCTTTTCTGGACCTACAAGTCATCCATCATGCTTTTATTATTACATTTCTAATACAATTAATTGTCAGCAACATGTAGCCATTTACTTATATTCTTCTTTCCTTTGATGAAAAGCTTATCATCTGTTGAGACAATTTATTAAAAGATTCCAAATGACTACTTCATAGCTTTCTTTCCTTAGACTTTGTCTATTATTCTTTGTAATAACACTTTTTGAAAAAAAAACTCTAAAGTACTTAAATTTATTTTTTGTTTTCTCCAATTTCAGTAAGTAGTTTCTTAACTTCATTCAGGTGCTAGATACAGAAATGGCGAATTCTCTACTGCTATGGGTCCCAAAATCTTTCCTTCCAAAAACATAGCATCTCATCAGCTCCAATTTTTGTTTCCTGTTTTAGTCCTTACCTTACTCCAATTCTAACATCAGAAATACTGCATTACACCTTAGAATCATAAGATCATTTATTTAAAGCTAAAAGAGATCTTAAATGCAATCAAGTCAAACTCCATCTTTTTACTTAATATAAATTGACTTATGCCTTTATATCCATTAATTCTTACATTATTATTCACATCCAGCACAAGAGACACAAGCATAACCAAGATGGCACAAATTATGGTTGAGAGCACAGGAATACAATGAACATTGGATGGGGATGACCAGATATGCAAGCACATCTGGTCCACATTATATGTATGCCTACAAATGGGAGAGAGTAGGAGCTATGTTCTCCATTCCAGACTCCAGAGTTTCTTCTGGAATATGAGGACTTTGTCATCTCCTACCTATAGCATTTATAAATGTGGAAATAAGTTCATATGTTATATAATCATTTCTACTTCTGCTAAATAACGTAAATGTACTTTTCTGTTCATTTTTCTTCTTAATATAGACACCCACCTGGTACAAAACCTTCACTCTTCTTGGGAATTACTAGTTGGTGAAACTCATCTCTTCTCAGAAAAATCAACACTACATTCAATGGAATAACACCTGGTTTTATTTTGACCCAGTGATAGGGTCATATATGCTCAATTTAATTTTCTCTATTTTTTAAAAATAGTGAAAAAGGAGATGTAAGGAAACTTGTTTAATTTAGTTTTCCCACTGCCACATGTAAAAGAGGGCAAAGAACTTTTCTGAGGGAATCAGTCAGTCACTAAGAATTGGTATCTTTCCAGAGCATAAAGAGGACTACAGATAAAATCAATTCCATTGCCCTCTAAATAAGAGTCTCACAATAACTTAGAGACAGCAAATGCACAAATGATTTCCCTATTCCTTAATGTGACCCCCCAATACATCTGAGTAAATGTATTAGTTTATTTAAAGAAAAGATGATAGACAAAAAAGTGAAATGGAAGTCAACCCATGAATGACTGTAGATCATTTTCTAAAACTAAGGTGCAAATGTGCATGAAGAAGTAGTTTCTATTCCAGAAGTTGCCCCAAAATAAAATCACAACCTTCTCCTTCCCCCTCTTTTTAGGGAGGAAGAGTTCTTTAATTTTCACTTATCTTCTATGGCAACATGTGTAAGTACACACTGGTAGGGATTTTCCCTGCCAAATTAGGCATTTGGATGGCAAAATCAAACTAAGAAGATTAAAGTTTGCTTAAAAATCTCTAGGCAAATAGAATAACAGCTGAGTTTTCTTTTTAAAGCAACTTCATTACCACACCCCTCAAAAAACTATTATACACATGTACAAAGTTAGTTAACCAGCCATGATCCCTCACCTCAAGAAGCTCTTGAGCTTCCAACTGAAAATGTCAACAAAGCCAGATACAGACCAAGCAAAAAGTAGGTGCATTAATTTAAAAAGGCTCATACATTACACACAGACACACAGAATATGCTTAATATGAAGTTAACTGGGCAGGCAGATTTTTTGTTTGTTTGTTTAGTTTGGCTTTAGTTTGTTTTGTTTTGTTTTTTACAAATCTATATATAAGCACCAATCCCAAGTATCAATCCCAAACCTTTTGCCACATGATACCAAAACTGGTAGAAAATCAAATAAAATTAACTGGCATTCCCTGTTTCATAAAACAAAAAGAGTGGAGATTTTTACTACTCAGAAAATACTTTGCCAATTTAAAACCCCCAGGGTCATCCATATCAAACTTTTAGAATTCCAAACATTACAATTTTGTAAACAAACTTGAGTCTTGAGATAATCTTTCATATGAAACTGTGAAAGACTGCTCTTCTTGGATTAACTGGAATAATCCGGTTAAAGAAATTCCCCTATTATTTAGAGAGGTTGGCTTGGCTGGCAAGCAAGCCCTCAAGTCTGTTTTTAATTTTATTATTCCTGTTCTGAACAATGCCTTTCCTTCCTCTGCTTTTGAACCCTTACCTTCATTCCAACAAAAGCCAACAGTTTTGCAACACTTCATTTATGGTGGTGCTTGTGGAGATACTGACAGTCAGGGTGTCGGAGAAGATAGCCGTGGGAGGGCAGAAAATAAACAATGATATATGGACAGATGGTATAAACTAAAAAGAAATAAGAACACATGTGTCATACCTGAAGAAGTAGTGCCATCATCCAAATTTTGAAGACTAGTTATCAGCTCACAAGCTCTTATATCTAGAACTGGAAGGAATCTCACAAGTGATCTCATCCAACCACCTTATTTTATAACAGAGAAATCTGGTATCCAAATACATGGAGTAGTAGGAAGGGAGGAAGGAGGGAAGGAAAAAGAGGAGGAAACCAGCATGTATTAAGTGTCTATAGTGTCTCAGGTACTGCGATAAACACTTTAGATATATTATCTCATTTGATCCTGGCAACCATGGGAGGTAAGTATTATTACTATCCTCATTTTACAGATGTAAAAACTGATCCAAACTGAGGGTAACTTGGCCACGGTCATACAACAAGTAAATGTTAATAAGGCTGCATGTGAACTGCGGTCTTCTTGATTCAAGGCCCAGCACTCTATCTACTGTACTAGTAGCTGCCAAATTAGAACTCAGGGTTTCTTACTCTAGACCCAGTGGTTATTCTCGTGTAGCACATTGTCTCCCCTAGTGAATCCTGGCTGGAGTAATGAATTTCCTGTGTTGAAAATATTCCAACAAAAGTTTAATGACCATCTATGCCTTTCACACTGGAGGCACTTAATAAATGCTTATCGAATGAATGTATGAATGAATGAGTGAGTGATGATATAGAAATGAATCAACCAACTGGAAGGAAGAAGATAGGTAAGATCAAAACCATGGACCCTTATACTAAGATTCTTTGACTCTTTGTATAGGATAAATGGCTTCCAGTTGAGATAATGGGAACATTCTTAAGACTCAGTTTTCTTCTCTGTAAAATGGGGAGTGGGTATAACTGCATAATATTAGTTACTGCCTATGATTATAGCACTTTGTAAACAATCTTGAATCTTGAGACAAGCTCTTATATGGAACTGTGAAGAATGCTGGTCTTAGATTTCAGAATAATTGGGTTAAATGCCTTCCCCCAGCATTCAAAAGTTGCGTCATGATTACAAGCAAGTCTCTTAGTTTTTTTTTTCTGAACCTCAGTTTTCTCATCTAAAAAGAAGATGATATTATCATACTTTCTAAAGATGTTCTAAAAATCCCAGGAAATGTAAAGAGCTTTGCAAAACTGACAGCACTGGACAGCTGGCAGCTACAAGTAACCAATGACTGAACCACCAAGAAGGTAGCTTCTAACACTTGGTTGATAAGGTATAGGAAGTGGGAGCTTGTAAGAGTAGCTGAAAAGACAGCAAAATGCTCAAAATGATATATGCAAAATGGTCCAATTTTTAATCATGATATTTGGAAGATTTAATTATAACTTTTAAGGATGTCATAACAAGAAATGACTGCCATAAAATCCAACTTCTTTGTGAAAACCCAAACTTTTTTGCCTTACACAGCTCCTGAGAGAAATTTATCTTCCTTTAATTTTCTTGTTTTATTAACAAAATAAGGATTGGATTGATGCATACACCCCAGATCATTTGTATAAATGAGCTGAGCTTCCCTGGCCATGCCTTTCAGAATTGAAGGACTTGCTCTTGGGAATGATGAAGCAGACCCCTTTCTGGTCCCATGATCCCCATGATGGTGAGGATAGAGGAGAGGAGTGTAACCAAGAATTTTAGTATTAGACATTGATAAAGGGGAAAAATCCTCTTCCTAGAACTTAAGAGTGACTCTGATCTCTAGTATTCTCTCTTCTATTTGACAAATATGTGGGGTCTTTGTGAAATTATCTCTTGGACTTCCTGTGCAGGGATGGGGGAATTAAGAAAAGGGACTTCAAGCTTTCATAGACTCCTTAGTTAGATCTGACTGCAAAGAAGAGACTTTTTCTATACTTATTTTGCAGATATCATCAACAAAATGATTAACACCAAGTCATATCCTGGCTTGCCAGGGGGCATGTACCTTGAGAGATTTAAATAGTACAATACTGAAATGATGCTTAAATGGCTGCTTAGCAGTAATGCCTATTATTTCATATTTTAGTGTTTCAAGTATCAACCTTCTGAGTAGTATAAAAGGAGTTATGAGTTACTACAGCATGTTTTCGGTCTTTGTCAATAAACACAGGAATGATTTTCCTTGTTCTTTTGAACTATTTCTTTTCTGTAGAAGAAAGAAATAGCTGTCCAATATCTGATGTATACTGTACATTGAATTACCATTCTACTCCCTTTTTGGGAGAGCCTAAATGTGAGTCAAATCAAAGCTTCCTTGACATGATTTTCTAATGACTCTAGGGCAGGGATTTAAGGAGCAAGAGAGAGCAAAAAATGTCCTTTAAAACAGAGCCAGAATTGAAACCATATCCATACCGAATCTAGAGCCCCTTAGTAGAATTGGTATATCACAACTCTGCTGCGCTCAGTAATTCTGTTATTACATAAGTGTTTTTTTTTTAAATAATAATTTCATTGAAGTAGGGCCCACCTGAATACTGTAGACAAGGTTTACAAAGTGCCATATATAAAACAAGCTCAGAGTTTGCTACATAATCCTTTTTGCTGTTTGACCTTCATTCTCCAAGAAGACCAATGATATCAGGAAGGTGATGTAATCTTGTTTTGCAAATGAACTGGATTTAGGTGAGGAAGAGCTGTAAACCTACAAGGTCATCTTGAAAGGTCACCAATCTCACTCTCCTCCAAAACTATCTGGATCCAGTGGCAAGATACAGTTTAGGACAAATGGAAATGGCCTTGGATGCAGTGGGAGACCTTGGTCTTTTTAAGCTAATGTCTTTCCCAGTTTTCAGTTTATCTGAGGTAATGTCATTCAGTGATTAAGGTTAGGTAAGAAATCAGGCAAACATGGCCCCTTTTACCCAGTCAAAAAATCAATATGGGAAAGGAAGACCCTCAGGGTTTCTGGCCAAAACAGAAGTAATTGCTATTTACACTTATATTGAGCCAACAGAACCCAAACAATGACCATCTGAGGCTTAGACTATTATCTATTGTTGCCCAAACAGTGAGAACCAGAGTAACTTGGACTTAAACGGTATGGTCAAGAGTCTCTTTGAATCCAAAGGGCTTTATCAGATCTTTGGTTATCAATGTTGCATTTCAAGAATCAATAATGAAACTACAGGGGGCAACAAAGTACATACAAGAGCTACATACGACACATAGTATTCTCATGTTCAAGATGCCTAAATTGAAATTAAATAGCTTGTTCAACAGCTAGAAAGTGACAGAGACACATCTTTTTCAGAGCTCATCTAACTCTGTAATACAGATCAAAACCCGGTTTGTAACTCAGTAGAAAACACTCATGGAGCTACCTGAAATACACAAAAATGGAGGAACTTTGATCAGGTCATCTAGCTAGTAAGTTAAGTACCAAACTGATGGTTTCCTGAGCCATTGTGCTGATCTAATTATTGTATGCCTGTGAAACCTGGATACCAGCACCAAGCCATGAAACTGAATCACTTCCATTTGAATTGTCTGAAGAAGATTCTGAAGATCAACTGGCAGGATAAGATGCCAGACACTGAGGTCCTTTCTCTAACTGTACTGCTTAGCATTCAAACTCTACTGCAGAGAATGCAATTCTGATAGGCTGGCTACGCTGTTTCAACGTCAAACGTACGCTTGCCAAAAGACTTTCATGGAGAACTCATACAGGGCAAATGCTCACATGGTGGTCAGAAAAGGTGACACAAAGATATTTTCAAGTACTCTCTTATACACTTTGGAACTGATTGTGCAATATGGGAATTGCTGACACAGCACCACCCAGTGTGACATGCCTTCATCAGAGAGGGTGCTGTGCTCTATGAACGAAGCCTAATTTCAGAAGATCAAAAGAAACGTAAAATATGCAAATTTAGAGAATCCCCTCCAAATGTAGTAGTTACTACCCATCAACAATACTGGGGATATAAAGAGAAGGCAGAAACTCCCTGCTTTCCCCTTTCTCACCTGACTACACTATCGTGGTATTTTACTGACTTACTTCTCTACTGTGCCCCTTGAAGTTCATTATTGGGATAGCCTCATCCTTCTGTAATATCTCATGAGCCTTGGTACTCTACCTCATCACTACTCTCTAATACTCTGGATGGTAGGATCATGAGCACCAAACTTCGAATTAAGGAGAGACTTCAGCTCAAATACCTTCTCATTTCTCATCTGGCTATATTACTCTGGGACTTCTCTGGCTTCTCCACTAGGCCTCCTTCAACATATCTAACTCCTACCCCACTAATTTTCTTTTTTTCCCCTTTCCCCCTCAAATAAGAAACCCCTCAAAGGCAGGAACTGTCATTCTTCTGTCTTATTTATATTGTGAGCGCTTAGAATAATGCCTGGCAAATTGCAAATGCTTAATAAATGTTGGTACACTATTGATTATTGATTGTTGTAGGAAGTTCACATTCTAATTAAAGAACATATAAAGATAGAGCATTCAGCTAGAGGGCAGATCGGAAGGTCCAGTACACATCAGGTTATAGTGCCAAAGTGTTTCGCATGAATTTTGAAGGAACAATGGTGCAAGAGATGTTTAGATTCAGTAAACCAAAAGAATGCTAGTTGGTGACATTCTCAGTTTAAGTAATATGAGTACAATGTATCCACCAACTGTTTTTAAGAAGGAGGTATTTATTAGTCTCTAGAGTCAAAGTAGAGCAGGGCTATGGGATATTTCCTTTGGAGGAGGGCATGGGAGAGTCAGAAACCAAATGGGAAGGCTTCTAAAACCTATTAGAATTTGGGGAGGGAAAGCTCACATTACAAAATATAAGCACTGCTTGACATTTATATACCACTAAGGTTTACAAAATATTTTACAAAAATCGGTAGAAAGAACACTTAACTGTGAGTCAAGAAGACCTGAGTTCAAATCTTACATCACTTGCTAGCTATGTCACCCTAATCAAGTCATTTAATCACAGTCTACCTCAGTTTTCTCATATATAATGGGAATTATACTAGTATCTACCTCCCAGGATGTTGTGAATATTAAATAAAGTAATATTTGTAAAGCACTCTGCAAATCTTAAAGTACTATTGCAATGCTAGCTATCATTATTATTATTTCACTTGAGCTCTATAAGAGCCGTGCAAATTAGGTAATGCAAAAGTTATTCTCACCATAGTACAGTTGAGAAAACTGAAAAGCAGTAGAACAGAGGTCAGTGAATACATCTAACACATGAATACATAGGATTCAAACTATAATTTTCTATTCTGGGTTCAGCATTTTTCCTTGCCAGCAAGATGCATGCTAACCTTCAGCCTCTACCATCTAGTCCATCAACACTAGAAGAAACTTCTTAATAAGAAACCTTTTCAATAATTCAAAGAGCTCGAGCCACCAGAGTGGAAATATAAACTAATAATATTTTCTAGCATCATAATCATAAGATACAGGAGGAATATCAAGTAAATAAAGCAAAAAAGAAATCATGGGTACATTAGTTTAACAAGGAAATTTGTAATTTAATATACTAGGCCACCAAGAAGAGAAAAAAATTTTTTTTAAAGCCTTCCCATTTGAATTACACAAATAAAATGAAAAGAAATAAGTCATTAATACCAAAAGTAGACAAATACACACCTGACAGTAATTACTTAATGAACACATTTTAAATGTTTCTCTATATGAGTATCCAAAAGATAAAAACACATGATGGACATATTTAATTCACCCAATGCCAAACTGAAATTACATCTATTTTATTTGGAGACAGATCCAAATCCTATCAACCATCCTCATATAAAATGCATTAGGGAAAAAATAGGTTTAGAGGAACAGAAAACCTTTTAATCTTAGGGGGTAATTAGTGTCAAAAAATAATAAAAGTGGATGGATTTGACTAGAAGTATTTTTTTAAAGTTATTCCCACATGCCTGTTTCTCAGCTCTTCTTTATGATGGACATTAAGAGCTTCCAACCTACCCTCTTTCTCATTAGTGACACAGTAGGAACTCCTTTTTCTGGATGGCAAACCCAAGGCCTGTTAAAAATACACTATGTTCTCAGAGATGAATTTATAGGACACAAAAGATATGTATTCTTGAATGAAATGTGCAGTTCATGTAGCCTAAGCTTGAGTTTTATCCGAATGATTTTATATATGTACCTTTCAAGAAGGACTGTGAGTAAAGCATTAAATTTGGAGTTCTAGGGACTTGAATTTGGACTTCAAGTCCCTAGGTGGCATGTGGCACTGGCCAAGAGCCTTCCCTTCTCTGCAGTCTGGGAAAGAAGAGGCTAGGACAAGATGGTCCCTGAGGATTCTTCCAGTTCTGACATATAATAGTTGTGACCATTCACTAATTTGTAAGTTTCCAATCTATATAACATAAGGCCTATAGCCAGCAATATAAACAATTGTCCTAGTGGGTAACATAATGTAAGGAGAAAAAGACTAGGAAAAAAGTATGGAGAAGGTTGAACAAGGAAAAGGAAATTGAGAGGGCTATGGAGAGATGAAGAGAACAGAGAGACGGGGAGTAGAAGAGAGAGAAAGAGAAAAGGAGAGAGAGAGCATTTAATAGTGAAGTGACATGGATACAAGAAGGCAAGTCGTACTTAGAAAACTCAAAAAGATCAATATTCCAAAACCTTCAATACTGATGGCATGGACCCCTAAAAATGGACAAAGACATATTCACATTGAATGTAATAGAAACATGAATTCTTTCAGGAGAAAATATTTGGGAAAATATATTACCAGTTATAGACAATGCCTGTTTTGTTTTTTATTTGTTATTTCTGTATTTTTGTCAATAATATCCTCAGTCCTAGGGTAGGTGGTACTGAAGCTAACTAAGACTGACTTCAATGAGCCTACTGTTAAATTTTCAGTTTGGTTATTTACATCTTGGAATTAGGTCTTGAAGTACTGTTCTGTTGATTTTCTTTATACAAATAAATATCATATATATGTAATATATATAGTTTCCATTTATTTAATATTTTGTTTTTTTTTCAGTTACATGCAAACACTTTTTTAACATTTGTTTTTAAAACTTTGAGTTTCAGATTCTCTCCCTCCCCAACCCCTTTATAGAGATGGCACATGTGAAATTATACAAAACATTTCCATAAAAGTCATATTGCAAAAGAAAACATAGATCTCTCTCTTTCCCAAAAAACTTCAGGAAAAATAAAGTTTACAAACTGTATGCTTTAATCTGTATTCAGACACAATCAGTTCTTTCTCTGAGTATGGATAGTATTTTTTCATCATAAATCCTTCAGAGTATTCCTGGATCATTGTATTACTGAAAATGCCAAAGGCATTCACAGCTGACCATCCTATAACATTGATATTGCTTTGTTCTATTGAGCTACCAAAATTAAAAAAGTGATGAAGAAAATATCATTGCAGATTAAACTTAAAAGTATGTTGGGTCTACATTTTTTGTTATCAGAAGAGTTGTTGGTTAATTATATGCCTATACATCTTGGTCTTAAGTTATGCAAACATATGTTATAGAACAACATGGAGCATTAGTGAAAATAAATTAATTTTTGAAACTAAATTAGATAATATAAAAATAAGTTATAAAGTTGCTAAAGTTTTAGGAAAAAACTAAAGCATTTAAAAAAATTAATGTTTTTCATTTAACACAAACCAGATATTTTATGTATTAGCAAAATATGTATTAGCAAATTATGTATGTAGCAAATTAGCAAAATTATGTATTAGCAAAATATATAACAAAAATAATGCCGATGTCTCAATTTTGAAAAGCGTGTACTTATAATGGAATTCCAAAAAGTCATGTTTAAGGCCTAATACTACAAATACTACAAATAGTAAAAAAAAAAAAAATAGACACCAAAAAACCCCTTAATAATATGAAATAGTTGGAATCATGAAAACAACTGCCCTTTCCCACAATTTTTAAGAGAAAGTGTAAAAATGCTTCAGCAGCAATATGATATATTACATGCTATAGATATAATTATATTAGGGACCAAAGGAAAAGAAAATGAGCTGATATCAAGGAATACTCCTAGGCACAGGATTCATATACTACCATGTCAGATATGACTTAAGAAAGCCATTGAAGATTCATGGAAAAGTATTGGAACATTACATTAATATCTGGCCATGCCACATAAAAAGAATGTTGTATCACCTGACGAAAGGCAATAAATACAAGAAAAACCCAGAAGAATAGAATTTCCCAAATAAACATTTGAAAACAAAAACCAAATGGTTAGGACAATGCACAGAGTCAATGTAATACCAAGAATGTTGTAAACATTCCAATAATATGATTACTTGATTATGTGGCTAATAATATCAATAAATATAAAATATCAATGTGAACAAACTAAAAAAAAAACCTTACTAAAGAGGTTTAAGAAGAAAATAACAGGAGAGAGAACTCCTAAGGGAGGAAAATTTCTGGTCATATTCATCTGTTTATGTCCATATGGTTCTAAGAAAACTAACACAATAAAACACAAGTTGGATAATACATGAAATTGAAAGTTTGCATACTGTTAGCATACCAAATTATAGAATGGAGATGTCACTGTGTTGGGCTGAGAGAGACAAGGAATGAAAATCTAGCTTCTCTGCAAAACTGGAAAGCAAAAAAATGGGTAAGATTAATGATTCTTGGCTTAAACATATTACAGTGGTACATGAATAACTTGGAAAACAGTTAGTTTCTAATCAGATGCAAGCCTGATTTCACATTTCTTAGCAGAAGGCATCATATAACTACTACTAAGAGATAAAATCCTCAGTTATCCCTTCAAATCTAGGCTAAATGTATGTTTATGTACTTTATGCAAATTATTCACTTAAAAAATTCTAAACAGTTACAGGGAGATAATATATTGATTAAAGAGCTAAAATAATGTGCCAAAAATACTCAGGTTAAAAAGATCAATTTATCATTTATGTTGTAATTATTGAACAAGCTGCCTGCAAGTACCATAACATTTAGATCTTCTTTATTGATTACCACAAAGAGTTTGACTCAGTTCTACATTTATGGCATATTCATGTACTATGAGTCAATAAAATATACTCAGTTATAGTGAGAACAGGAGAACATTTAGTGTCCATGTAGAAAATTGTTATCTATTCAAAGGACATGATCAACACAATAATAACACTAATAACAGATATAAAAGGGTACATCTTTAACGGACATCATTTAAGTTAGGTCTTGCCTAACCTTAAAACTCATTAGTAATTCTCTTAAAAAGAAGTGAGTTTAGCTTTCAAGAAAGTGAGAGTCATAACAAAAGACTGCCTTAAGCACCAAAATTTTATGGCCCTAATGAAAAAACACGCTAAGTAACTTATTTGTCTCATGAAAATTTTCTCTAGTGATATCAAAATGTGATATGGATTCATTAACATGAGATATTTAACATGTGCCAAGGAAAAATAGAGATTGAAAATTTGAATTCAGAAGTCAAATTAAACTAATGTAATATATGAAGGTAATATCTGTAAATACCTTGATTTTCTCCAGGAAACATATCAAACTTAAAGCTAAAAACGAAGAAAGCTGTGATTGTTTATGTAAAGAGCCTTGGTGATAACCTGAAGTTAAAACTCATCAGGAAGAACACATTTAGGGCAATTATGATTTATGCAATACCAATTTCAATGAACACTTTTGAAAACAAAAATGGATACAAGATTTTTAAAGTACACAAACAAAAATCCACACATTATTAATAGAACACAGGGCCATTATCTCAAGGTAACCACAGAAAAATAAGAAGACCTTGTAAAAAAAGAATGAAAAAGATGACAGTCAGAGAACTCATTAAATAGACAGAACAATCATACATCATTCACAGAGTAATGGTAAAATCTGAAAATCCTCTGAACTCACTGGGTTTGCCAAATGCAACCCTAAGCAGTTTACTTTCAGATGGAGTTTATGAAACTACTAAGAAGCAAGAATAAAAACAAAAGGCCCTCTCTAGGTATAAAATCCATATAAAGTTAACCATGATATGTTGAGAAAAAAGCAAATGGCTGAATCATGTAGATATGTAGAAAGAAGAGTTTATTATAACAATTCAAACCAGGTCATTGTTGGAAACAATTGAAAACTTCTCTTGAAGAAGTCACAATTAGTAGTAGTAATTAGTGTACATTAGACTACGCAAGGAAAGATAGAAGCTAGGAAATAAATCACTACAGGCTGTTAACATGGAGCAATTAATCAATTACCTGGCAAAACATGGTCCTGTGGCTAAAATTACATATCAGAAGCACTCTATCTTTCATAGACTGTTAGATAACAAATCCCCAACTATAAATGGAATTTTTAAAATATCCTAGAGAACTCAGACAAGTAACTATATTGAAACTGAACCATTATCACGGACTGAATTACTGCCCAGAATCACCCAGACATAATAACTTAAAAAATTAAATTAAAAACCTTAAGAACAATATTTTAGTAGATATTGTCGCGGCATATACTAATACTATTCCATATGTAAAGAAAAGCTTCCAAAATAGAGAAGCAAAGATGAAGTCAAAGCCATGTGGAACGAGGATATGCCACTTATTTTCTCTGTTGTATTTTCTGTCCCTGGAATTAAACAACTTTTATTTAATTACACAAAGCCTTGTTTTATCCATCTACCTACCAAGAAAACCTGAATATAATCCTTCAGAGAAAAAAAATGGTATTCAATGAAATAAAGGACTTTCAAGGATTCTTGATTAAAAGACCAGAGCCGAACAGAAAATCTGACTTTCAAATATGAGACTCTGGAAAAGTACAAAAAGATAAACAGAAAAGGAAAATCATAAAAGTTTAATAATAATAAGGTTCAAGTGTTTATATTTCTACATTGAAAAATGATACTTATAACTCATAAGAACTTTCTTATTATTAAGGTAGTTAAAAGGAGTATATACAGACAAAGGGCACAATTGTGAGTTGAAAGTGAAGGAATGATATTTAAAAAATAAAATTAAGGGCTGGGAAAGGAATGTAGTGGGAGAAAGGGAAAGGGAAAGGGAGAATGGGGGGAAATTATCCCATATAAAAGAGACAAGAAAAAACTTTTAGAGTAGAGGGGAAGAGGTGGGAAGTAAGGGAGGTGAGTCAACCTTACTCTCATCAGAACTAACAAAGAGATAATAACATAAACATACAATTGGACATAGAAATCTATTCTACCTTACAGGATAGTAGAAGAGGAAGAGGATAAGAGAAAAGGGGATAGTGAGAGAACAGAGGGCGGATTTGGGAAGGGGATAGTTAAAAGCAAAATACTTTTAAGGGATAGGGAGAAAGAAGAGAGAAAATAGATAAAGAGGAGATAAATAAATTGAGCAGGAATAATTGTGAAAAAAAAGTAAAGTAATTTTTTTTCTGATAAAGGCCTCATTTCTCATATATGTAGACGATGAGTCAAATTTATAAAAATAAGTCATTCTCCAATTGATAAAATGAACAAAATTGGAGAATGGCTGAACAAACTGTGATATGTAATGATGGAATATTATTGTGCTATAAGAAATGATAAGTAGGATGCTCTCAGAAAAACCTGGACAGACTTCTAAGAGCTGATACAAAATGAAATGTACTAAGTACAAAGTAACAGCAATATTGTAAGGTGATTACCTGTGAGTGACCTGGCCATTCTCAGCAGTGCAATGATCCAAGACAACTCTAAAAGTCTTATAATCAAAACTCCTATCAATGCCCAGAGAAAGAACTGATTTGTATCAATACAGATTGAATCATATTTTTTTTTTACTTTTCTTATTCTTTTAACTATTTTCATAGTTTATGTTTTTTTCCAATATAATTATTATGAAAATATTTTGCTTAACTACCTGTATAATAATAATTATACATATATACATGTATAATCTATATCAAATTGTTTGTATTTTCAGTAAGGGGAATGGAAAAAGAGGCAGGAAGAGAATCTGGAACTCAATGTTTTGAACACAAATATTTAAAATGGTTTTATGTATAACTGGGGAAAAATAGAATACTAAATAAAAATAAGAAAAAAGAAATGATATGACCTGAACAGAGAAGCTTCTCCCAATGTGCTCACATTTTAGTTTATGTAATTTTAGGATTTGGGATAAAAATGGTAATATCAAATTTAAAAAATATTATTGTTGTTGTTGTCATTAGCAAAGTTACATAAGGTTTTAAATTTTATTTTAATTTTTATTTTAAGTTCCAAATGCTCTCTCTCCCTCTAAGCCATTCCTAACCACTGAGAAGGTAACATACCTGTTATGCACGCAAAGTAATACAAAACATATTTCCACATTAGCCATTTAAAAAAATAAAAAGGAAAGAAAAAATATGCTTCAATCTTCACTTTGAATATATCAGTTTTTTATCTAGAGGTTGATAGTGTTTTATATCATGAGTCTTTTCAAGTTGTGATGGATCATTGTATTGTTCTTATTAAGAATTTCAATGTTGATAATCTTTACAATACTGTTGTGAATATGTACACTCTTCTCCTGGTTCCTTTCACTTCATTTTTGCATGAGTTCATTTAAATCTTCTCAGGCTTTCTGAAACTATTCCCTTCAACATTTCTTACAGCACAAGAGTATTTCATCACATTCATATACCATAACTAGTTTAGTCATTTCCTAATTAATGAATATATTCTCAGTTCCCAATTTTTTACACCACAAAAAAGAGCTGCTATAAATATATTTGTACATACGGATCCTTTTCCCTTTGCTTTGATCTCTGGGATGTCAACCTAATAAATGTATTGGGGGGTTACATTTTTACAAACCCTTTGAGCATAGCTTCAATTTGTTTTACAAAACACTTGAACTGGTTCACAGCTCCACAATTTGTTAGTATACTTATTTCCCCACATCTCTCCAGAATTTATCATTTGCCTTTTCTGTAATATTAACTAATCTGATATTTATGAGTTATTTATATTAGAATTTTTAAATGTGAATTTCTCTAAATGTTAGTGATTGAAAAGCATTTGATAAAGATAATTTTGATTCCTTCCTTTGAAACCTGTTCATATCCCTTCCCTATTTATTGATTGGGAAATGACCCTTATTTTTAAAATCTGACTTTAGTTCTCTATATTTTTGAGAAATGAGACCATTATCACAGAAACCTGCTTTTAAGGATGTTCCTGACTTCCTGCTTTTCTTTTAATAGGCTACACTGATTTTGTATGTATATAAGTTTTCAATTTAAAGTAATAAAAATCGGGGGCGGAGCCAAGATGGCGGAGAAGACACACGCGACTTTCTAAGCTCTTCTCTTACCCTCTTTATCAATATTATATCGAGCCTCAAAATAGTCTTGACTGTTCCAAGAAAGATAAGAAGTAGAACAACTCACCGGCCGAAGAAAAATTCCAGTCTGCCAAAAAGGTTGGTTCCGGGGCCAGGGGGGGAGATCGGGCAGACAGGGAGAGAAATTAGGTCCTGGAGGAGAGTCTCAAACCGAGGGAGAAAGCACAGATCCCCAGCATGCGCGAGCCCCAACCCGCAGGTGCTTTTCCTTGGGGCAGTTGTGATCCCCCAACCCAGGAGGACGAGCCCGGGAGCCTCCAATCTGCGGTGGGGGAGCTCCCGGCTTGGGGCCATAAGAGCTTTTTCCAGGGCTGAGGCATTGGGCAGAGAACACTGGGGCAGGTTCCGGGCGGTCTGCAGTCCGCGCCGGCTGCCAATACCACAGTCCCACAAGAGGCCCTGGCCTGGGGCAGTGACACCACCACTTAGTCTCCAGCCTAGGGAACCGATAATCCACCAGCCCCACCAAGCAGTTTGATAGCTCGGCCAGTCTTTGGGGGAAAAATCCACCTTCCTGGGTTTTTTTGGGGGAAGGGAAAACCCCTTCCCCGGAGACCTCCCCTAAACCTTTCGGAAAAAGTGGAAAAACGGTTTCATTTTCTTGCAGAAAAGGAAGCAAATAAAACCCCCTTGCCTAGAGCCTCCCTTAAAGGCTTTAAAAAGAATTAAAAAGTAAAAGAATTAGAAGTTTAAATGGAAAGAAAAGAAGCCAAAGGAGCAAACCAAAAACCCCAAAACAAGAAAAAAAATTCAAAGAAACTTGGTTTAAAATAAAAATCTTCCTCAGGAAAGAAGAATTTAAAATTGAAAAAAAAGTTAATAGAAATAAATGGGGAAAAGGAAAAAGAAAGTAGGTTTGTGAAGAAAGAAAAAATTCCTAAAAAATTATTAAATTGGAAAAATTTCCCCAGGAACCAAAACAAAATTAAAATTGAATTAAAAAAATAAAAAAACTAAAGGAAAGAAGAAAAAAATTTAAAAATTAAAGAACAAAGAAATAATTTGTGAATTGAAAAGCAAAGAACTCGCAAAAAAAAGGAAACCTGTGAATTAAAGCAAAATAATTAAAAAAAAAAAATTAGGAAATTGGAAAATTTTCCAAACAATAAAAAAAACCCAATACATTTTCAAAAACTCAAAGGAACCCTTTAATTAAAGAAAGAAGGTTAAAAAAACTAAATTTGAAAGAAAATAAAATTTTAAAAAATTGTATTTGGAAAAATTTAAATTACAGATTAAGGAAAAAATTTCAAGCAAGCCAAAACCAAAAAATGACAAAAGGAAACCCAAGAATTTTCACTTGGAAAATGAATTGAATTTGGAAAAAAAGAACTTAGAGAAGAATAAATCCCTGAGGGAATTTTCTTTCCGGGAAAAATGGATTTGAAAAAAGTGAATTCCATTTTTCAAGAAAAACCAAATCAAAAAAATTTGCCCAAGAATGAACCCAAGAATCAGAAAAGGTAAAAATAACCTTGAAAGAATTTCTTGGAAACAAAATTTCTGGAAAAGAAAAAAATAAAAAAAAAGGGAATTAATAGGAAAAATTTCAGAATAATGGGAAATTAAAAGGGAAAAATACAAAGAGGCCAAAAAACCATTTAAATTTTGAGGGGGAAAACAGGGAATCACCTTGAAAAGGAAATTTCTTTGGGCTTCCTCCCTGGCCCATTAAAAGGAAAGGAAAAGGGGGAAAAAGATAATTGGAAAAGGGGAAAAGGAACCTTGGGGGGAGGGGAATAAAAATAAGTTGTTGAGGGCATTTTAAAAGGGGGAAAGAGGGTTTTGGGGAAACAAATGAAATTTCTTGGGGTTTTGGAAGGAAAACCAGAATTTAAACCAAAAATTTGAATTCCAAGAATAAACCAAAGAGGAGGCAGAAAGAGTTGGAAAATAAACCCTTTAAATTTAAGTTGTTTACAAAAAAACAAAATTTAAAAGAGGGGAATAAATAAAAAGGAAAAATGGAAAAAATTATGGCCAGGGAATAAAAAGAACCTCCCACTGGCACAAAATAAAAGGGATTAATTAAAAGAGGGAAGGCCTAAGGCCAAAGGGGAGCACAAACAACGAACCAAATAATAATTAAAACTAAAGCCCAAGTTAATGGCACTCCGCTTCCAAAAAATTGAACTAAAAAGAAATAAAAAAAACCTTAATTGGAAGATAAGACCCTTCAAATTAGACCCTTCAAACCACAAAACAAATAAAAAGTTAAAGAAAACAGAATATTAGAAAATTAGGATGTTGGATCTTTGGAGAAAAAATTGAATGGAGATAGAAGGGAATATATTTCCTCACAGTTCATGGAACCTATTTCAAAAATTGGACCATATATTAGGACAAAAGACCTAAATTAAATGCAAGAAAGCAGAAATAGTAAATGCTTTCTTTTTCAAGATCATGATGCAATAAAAACACATTCAACAAAAAAAATTAGGGGGAAATAGACCAAAAAAGTAATTGGAAACTAAACAATCTCATCTTTAAAGAATGATTGGGTGAAGAAAAATTATAGATACAATTAATAATTTCAATTAAGATAATGACAATGATGAGACATCATACCAAAATTTGTGGGATGCAGCCAAAAGCGGTAATAAGAGGGGAATTTTATATCCCAGAGGCTTCTTGAATAAAACAGAAAAGAAAAAAAGATTAATGAATTGGGCTTGCAACTAAAAAAAAACCAAAAGACCAAATTAAAACCCCCAATCAAATAAACTAAATTGGAAATTCTAAAAATTAAAAAGGAGAAATTAAAAATATTGAAAGTAAAAATCTTATTGAACTAAATTAATAAAACTAAGAGTTGGTTTTAAGAAAAAGCCAATAAAATAGAAAGCCTTTGGTAAAATTGATTAGAAAAAGGAGGAAAGGAAAATGAAATTAGTAGTCTTAAAAATGAAAAAGGGAGGAACTTTCCCACCAAGGAAGAGGAAATTGAGAAATAATAAGGGAGTTATTTTGCTCAACTTTTAGCCAAAAATTTGGATAACCCAAGTGGAAATGGATGACCACCTCCAAAAATATAGACTCCCAGATTAACAGAGGAAAAGAATTTTCTTGGAATAGTCCCATTTCAGAAAAAAGAAAATAGAACAGGCAATTAAACAACTCCCCAAGAAAAAATCCCCCGGACCAGATGGATTTGATGGAATTTTACCAAACATTTAAAAGAAACAATTGGCCCTAAATGCTATATAAATTATTTTGATAAAATAGGGAATGAAGGAGTCCCACCAAATTCCTTCTATGACACAGACATTACTGATAATTTAAACCAAGGTAATTTGAAAAACAGAGAAAGAAAATTATAGACCAATCTCCCTTAATGAATATTGATGCTTAAAAACCAAATAAGATATTAGCAAAAGACCAGAAAAAATCATCTCCAAAGATAATACACTATGATCAAGTAGGATTTATACCAGGAATGGGGGGCTGGTTCTTATTAGGAAAACACAATAAATTGGCCTTAACCAAAATTAACAAAACCATATGATCATCTCAATAGATGCAGAAAAAGCATTTTGATAAAAAATCCAACATCCATTCCTATTAAAAAACACTTGAGATATAGGAAAAAATGGACCTTTTTCCCTTAAAATAATCAGCGATCTATTTAAAACCATCAGTAAGCATCATATGTAATGGAGACAAACTGCAACCATTCCCCCAATAAGATCTGGAGGAAACAAGGTTGCCCACCATCACCTGTTACTATTTAATATTTATTAGAAACGCTGCCATAGAATAAGAGCTGGAAAGGATTAAAGGAATAAGAATAGCAATGAGGAAGCCAAATTATTCACTTTGCCGATGAAGATGGATAATTTAAGAACCCCAGGAGAATTCGCAAAAAAGTTATTAGAAATAATCCACAACTTAGCAAAGTTGCCGGTTATAAAAAAACCCAAATAAGTCATCAGATTCTTATATATCATTAACAAAAATCCCAACAGTCAATTACAAAAGAGAAATTCCATTTAAAGTAATTATTATTAATAAAAATTTAGGAATCCATTCCAAGGGAAAATTTAGAAACTTTATGAAAAATTACAGACCACTTTTTAACACAAATTAAGTCTGATCTAAAATTGAAAAATATTAAATGCTCTGGATAGGCGAGCAAAATAATAAAGATGACAATATTACCTAAAACTAAACCTTTTATTTAGCGCCATACCAATTTGGACCCCAAAAAACTATTTTAAACCTAGAAAAAAATAACAACAAAGTTCATAAGGAAAACAAAAGGTCAAGAATTTCAAGGGAATTTTAATGAAAAAAAAAATCAAATGATGGTGGCTTAGCTGTACCAGATCTAAAACTATACTATAGAGGAAGTTACCAAAACTATTTGGTATTGGTTTAAGGAATAGATTAGTTTGATCAGTGAAAGATTAGGTTCAAATAAAAAGTCAACAAAATAGCAACCTTTCTTTTGGAAAACCCAAAGATCCCAGCTTTTGGGAAAGAACTTTACTTTTGATAAAAATTGTTGGGAAAATTGGAAACCAATATAAGAAATAGGGCCGATCCAATATTTAACGCCGAACCAAGATAAGGTCAAAATGGGTTCAAGGACCTAGGTAAAAGAATTGAAATTTACCAAATTAAGGAAAATAGGATAGTTTACCTTGGACCTTGGAAGGGGTTTTTAACCGGGAGAACTAGAGATCGCCATTGATCACAAAATAGAAAAATTTCATTTATACCAAATAAAAGTTTTGTACAAAACAAAAACCAATGCAGACAAGATTAGAAGGAAAATAAACAAAAATATTTTTAATTAAATTTTGATAAAACCATTTCCAAAAAATATAGAGAATTAACCCTTAATTTATAAAAATCGCTTTTCTAAATTTGAAAAAATGGTCAAAGGATATGAAAACAATTTCAGAAAGAAATTGAAAATATTTCTAGTCATATGAAAAAGATGCTCCAGGTCAATTAATCAGGAGAAATGCAAATTAAGACAAATTCCTAAGATACCATTAACACCCGTCAGATTGGCTAAGTACAAGGAAAAATAATGATGATTGTTGAGGGGATTGGGAAAACGGGAATTGGTTCATTGTTGGTGGAGTTAAAACGAATCCAACCATTTTGGAGAGAAGTTTAAACTTATTTAAAAAGTTATCAAACTTGCATTCCTTTGATCCGAAGGGGTTACTACTGGGATTAATCCCAAGGAGATTATGGAAGAAGGGAAAGGGACCTGTATGTGCACGAAGTTTGTTGCCCTTTTTGTAGTGGTTAGAAACTGGAAAACTGAATGGGTCCATCGTTGGAGAATGGCTGAGTAAATTGGGTATATGAAAATTATGGAATATTACTGTTCCAAGAAATGACCAACAGGATGACCAGAAAGGCCTGGAAGAGACTTGAATGAACTGGTTGCTGAGTGAAATGAGCAGGACCAGGAGACTTATATACTTCAACAACAATTACTAGATGATGACCAGTCCTGATGGATCAGGCCATCCTCAGCAACGAGATCAACCAAATCATTTCTTAATGGAGCAGTAATGAATTGAACTAGCTTACCCAGAAAAAGAACTTGGGAGATGACTAAAAACCACTACATTGAATTCCCCAGTCCCATATTTATGCACACCCGATCTTTTGATTTCCTTCACGTTAATTGTACAATAATTCAGAGTCTGATTCTTTTTGTAACAGCAAAAAATGTTGTTCATGTATATTTATTGTGTATCTAAGTTTATTTTAATATATTTAAATCTACTGGTCATCCTGCCATTTAGGGGAGGGTGGGGGGGTAAGAGGTGAAAATTGGAACAAGAGGTTTCAATTGTTAATGCTGTAAAGTTGCCCATGTTATATATCCTGTAAATTAAAGGAAAAAAAAAAAAAAAAAAAAAATAAAGTAATAAAAATCAAATATTTTATCTCCTCTGAACCTTTTCATCTTTTATTTGGTCATGAAGTCTTCCTCTATGCATATATTTTATACGTGGTTTATTCCATGCTTCCCTAATTTCCTTATGGTTTTTTGCCTTTGATGTCTAAATCATGTACTCATTTTGAGCTTTTCTTGGTATATACTGTCAGATGTTGATTTATGGTTTCTGTCAGACAACATTCCAGTTTTTCCTTCAATTTTTGTCAAAGAGTAAATTCTTGCCCCAATATATGGAATCTTTGGTTTTGATTATCAAATACTAGGTTACTGTGTTCATTTACTCCTGCATATTACACATGATCTATTCATTTGATCAAATACTCTACTTCTTATCCACTACTAAATGTTGTAATGATTACTGCTATATAATAAAGTTTGAGATCTGATATTGCTAGCTTACCTTCCTTCACATTTTTCTGCATTTACTTTCTTGATAGTCTTGTCAATTTGATACTCAAGATATAATTGTGTTTTTTTTTCTAGTTCTGTAATTCTTTGGTAATTTGATTGGTATGGCACAGAATACATGAATTAAATTAGGTAGTTTTCAACATTTTTTATCATATTAGCTAGACCTAGCAATGAGAAATTAATATTTTTCCAATTATTTAGATCTGTGTTCGTATGAAGTATATTTGGAAATTGTTTTCATATAGATCCTGTTTGAATTTACAGGCAGACTCTCAACTATTTTATATTGTCTGCAATTATTTAAAATGGAGTTTCTCTTTCTTTCTCTTGCTGCTGGGCTTTATTGCTGATATATAGAAAAGCTAATGATTTGTGTGGGTTTATTTTGTATGCTGCAACTTTGCTCAAATTGTTAATCGTTTAGAATAGTTTTTTAATCCACTCCAAGGTTCTCTAAATATATTATCTCTAAAAAATGACAGTTTTATTGACTATGCTTATTAGTTCAATTTTTTTCTTATTGCTATAGCTAGCATTTCTAGTCCAATAATCACCAATAACAGTGATAACGGACTTTCACTGTTATTGGTATTTGGCATCTTTTTATATACAGTTTACAGAATATAGCAACCCATTGTTTTTTAAATGTTTAATAAAATTCACTTGTAAATCCATCTAATTCTAAGGCCCCTTTCAACTTAGGAAGCTCTTTTCTGGCTTAATTTATTTTTTTTAAGACAGGGTTATTTAAACATTCTATCTCCTCTTTTCTTAATCTGGACAATTTCTATTTTTGTAAATATTTGTTATCCATTTCATTTAGATTGTCAGTTTCATTGATATACAATTGGAAAAAAATGACACCTAATAATTGATTTAATTTTATCTTCATTGATTGTATTTTACCCTTTTTATTTTTGATATTGGTTATTTGTTTTTCTTTTGTTTTACAATCAAATTAGCCAATAGTTTTTTTTCCCATTTTTTAATAAAATCAGTTTTTAATTTACTATTTCAATGGACTTTTTACTTTCACTTTTATTAACCTCTTCTATGATTTTTCAACATTTCTATTTTAGTATTCAGTTGTGGATTTTTACTTTGTTCTTTCTTTAGTTTTTTTTTTAAGTTTTATGCCCACTTAATTGATCTGCTCCTTTTCTCTTTTACTGATATAGTGTTTAGAGACACACATTTTCTCCCAAGTTCTGCTTTGACTGTATCCCACAAATTTTGGTATATTGTCTTATTATTATCATTATTTGAAATGAAATTATTTATTGTTTGTATGATTTGTTCATAGATCCACTCATTCTTTAGGATTAGGTTATTTAGTTTGTAATCAATTTTTAATCTCTCCTTCCTAGGCCTAGTATTAAATGTAACATCCAACTTCTTGAAGGAAAGGTTTAATTAATTTTAGGAGGAAATAGACAGTAAAACTATACTAATGGGGGACCTCAATTTATACCTTTTAGAACTAGATAAATTTAACCCTATAATAAATAAGAAAGAAGTTAAGGAGATTTATAGAATTTAAAAAAAGTTATACATTAATAATTATGACTGATAACTGCCTATTTCTCACTATCCTATTCTCTATTATCTTATTCTTTTTTTATACCCTTCTGTCCCTCTTACCATCATCTTTCTTTCTCTTACCTGTTTCCTTTCATATTTTTCTGTGTAGAGGAATTTCTAAACCCAACTGTGAAGATATAGATAGATAGATGGATATAGATACAATACATGCACACATAGATAAACACACACACACACACACACACACACACATATATACTTTATGTATATGTATATATATGCACACATATAAATGTGTGTATATGTGTATGTGTGGTCTTCCCTCTTTTTTTTCCCCATTCTTTTGATTATGAATTATTGTCTATTTATGTTTCATGGAGTCATTATCTTTTTTTTTTTTGGTGAGACAATTGGCACTAAATGACTTGCCCAGGGTCACACAGCTAGGAAGTGTTAAGTGTCTGACACTAGATTTGAATTCAGGTCCTTTTGATGCCAGGGCTGGTGCTCTATCCATGGTGTCATGTAGCTGACCATGAGTTATCTTTCATTCAACCTGCTCTCATGTTTAAATAGTAAATTTTCTTCAGTGAATTTTTGTGCCTTTTTAAACATCTGGCCAATGCTGCCCTTTAAGAAGTTATTTTTTTTTCAGTTATTTTGTAACACTTTTATGAAGTTGTCAATTCTATCTTTATAATTTTCAAGCACTGCTTTCATTTTCTCCTCAGTATAATTACATGTTTATTACCTATATCTATATGTATACTTCTCTATAGACTTTGTGAGATCTTGAGTCAGTTTTATACTGACAGCTGCCACCAGTGGATTGGGAAACCTATCCCAAACAGATTGCTCCCTGTTTACAATCCAAGGTGATTTATGAGATTTCAGTAAAAGACTTTTTGATTAGGAGAGTAAGCTAATTTGCCTGAACAATCATTTCTACTTAGGACAAAAGGTGCTACTTAGCAGAAAATGGTTATGAATTAGGGATCTTTTGGTAAGTTTTTAACAACCAGCTCTTCAGAAAAAAAAAAAAAAAGAAATGTAAGCGTGAAACCCTTAATTTGCAACATTAATGTTTTCTCTATCACTTCCTTAAGTCTAGAAAAGCAAAATAATCAATCAGACAATGAAGTAGAAATTCTCACACTGAAAATTTAACACTTGGTTCTTTTAAAGGCATATCTGCTGGCTCCAGCAGACATTCTGTGATAGATAGGAAATTGAGGTGAAATACAATTCTTTCATTTGGGGCAATCAATTGCCTACGGAATACCATTTGGATGGCACCAGGAAGGTGGCTTTGTCACAAATATATCCTATAGAATTGTCTGATGCCTAACTATTGTCTCTGGCTTTCCATTTTGATTTTTTTTCTTTTTTGCAAAATAGTCTACATTCTGAAAAAGATAATAGTTATTAGTTATTAGTACCTCATTTACATTAAAAGACTTTCTACTCATCAAAACCTCTTAATGGGAAGAGGCTACCCACAAATCCTTGGAGCACTACTAAAGTATCGCATTAATTGACTAGTTGCAGCATCCTATGTTACAGCTAACTGAGGAGAGAACAACAGGAAATGAGAATTTGAAAGAGGAAGATGGGACCAGAGGGCAGAATGCTTTTGGAGTATAGGGCCACCATTCAGAGAAGGCTCTAGACATTTAGGAGGCTTTAAGTATCTAGTTTGATTCAGTGTTAGAAAGTAGAAGAGATCTCTTCCTTTCTTCTCCCCTCAAAAAATACTGAAGGTTCCAAAGCCAAACTCTTCTCAAATCACAGGCCATAAGACTTTTACACCCAGTATAAATTAAGACTTCCAATCTGGCCTCTGACACTTATTAGCCATATGACCCTGGGCAAGTCATCTAGTTGCCTCAGTTTCCTCATCTGTGAAATGAACTGGAGAAGGAAATGGCAAATCACTCCAGCATCTTTGCTAAGAAAACCCCAGCACAAAGGAACAGACATGATTGAAAATGTCTGAAGAACAATACAAGCAACAGATTAAGAAGTAGAGGCGAGCATGTCTCTCTGGCTATCTCTGTGAAGAAAGATATTCCTTTAAAAGAATGATTCTGCAATGGAGAAAAATATGAAAGCACAAAGGATATATCACCAGGGCACACAGTGGTTTTGTACAATGAAACCTTTTTATGAGCTTCTTCTCTGCTCATTGGCACTTTTTCCATGTTGTGAAATGTTTGGTATTATCATTTTCCCTGGGTTATCGGTACATTTTCCATTACTGGCTGCCTAGAAAGTAGCTAGGAATGGCCTATACATTTCAATCACATTTTTACATATGAAAGAGATACTGGAGACTACAAAGGATTCCATTTAAAGGAATGGATAGGAGGGTACCCTTTTTTTTTTTTATCAGGAAGCTGGATTTGAGGATGAGAACAGAGATAGACTATTTCCTGCAGAAGAGATCACCAAGCAATTCAGTCCAGTAGAAGCAACACTTTTTGTAGTACACTGTCCTGACTTCATTTATCTGTTCAATGAATAGGAAATCTATGGAAGTCACAGATATGCCAAGATATACCACTTCTTTCACATCAAATGCATTCCCCCCCATCCCCCACCACAGGAGTAATGGGGAAAAAAAGTGTTCTAAATAACTAAAAATGTCACAGCCCACAGAAAGCTTAATTCATGCAGCGAAATGGTGAAAGTCGTAGACAAAATGTTTCTCTGTGGTTTTTAAGTAAAAAATAGTGCATTTTAAAACTTTCTTCACAAATGACGCTTTTTAGCAAATTGACAACCTGAAATTCCCACTTTTACACAACTACCTCTGTGCACTGGACTGATTTCTGTTTGTTAAAAAAAAAAAAAAGAAAGAAAGAAATTAGGTAAGAATACATTTCTTACAATACTACGGCAGGTAAGGTACTGGCAGTTTAAGACTGAATCTCTGTAAAGAACCTCAATGACTTTCTTCTTTTGATGACATTAACAGAACCTTTTGTGTAAATTTCCAAGTTTGCTTTCAACTTGAACCATCCACTGCTTTTTTGGGGAAGCCGTAAAGGGCTCATTTACCAAGAGACGTCTGAAGATAAATAGAAGAGTGATAAGATGGAATGAATAAAAAATATGCACGTAAAAACAATGTGCTAACCTAACAAGAACCTTTCAAGGAAAATAAGCAGTTATAATTAGTTATAGGCCATATGTTTTTGTGTTCTACCAGATGATCTTGTGCATCTAAATTATATAGAGCAAGAGGTATGACACTAATAAGTTATTGGAATTTAGAACCTTATATACGTCTGTATTCAAAAACAAGTATGACCCATAACCCAAGACACAGATATAACATGAACTTAGAAGGACAACACAAATGAATATGATGCTTTAAATCAATTGCTATCTTTTGGGTTTAATATGGCAATTTGCAGAGAGATAGCCTAAAGGCAGAATTAGTCCATAACTATTGGGCAGCAAATCATGGAAATATCTGGAGTCCTTCCTTCTGGATACACAAGAGAAGAATTAATGTATCTTAACTAAATTTCATCATTCAGATAGAATCAAACAAAGCATTTCTTTCTGGAGTATTTAGTACTGACCAATGGTAGAAAAGGACCAACCTGTATCATAGAAAGTGTGATCAAAAATGTGGAAGTCAGCTTGTTCTAGCTGGTTTGGGGATTCTGTTCGGAACACCTGAGGGCTCCTAGAACCATGACATCAGTGCTTTATACACTGTGTATCCTCGGTTTGAGATATCCACAAAATATAGAAGAGGAAGATGTCAGGAAAAGTAGTCAAATTCCACCAAAGGTTTTGGAACGCTATTCTCTCTGAGAGTGCTACTACCACATATCATCACAGGTTTAATTTTCTTGTCCTAGAAAGCTGGGAAGGGATGCGAACATGGCCCACAGATCCACTATGTTAAAGATAGCAGTCAATGGAAGGGCTTGGCAGTGCACTTAGAGAGTGAATGATCTGGAAAGGGAAGAGTCTTTTTGCAAGAATAATCATTCTCTAATTGATTCTATAAATTTTGAATCAAGTTTGTTTAAATCTAGACACAGAGGTTTTGTAAATTTTTATTAAAAGAACCCTGAGAGACTATGTTATTTGTACTGCAGTTTTTCCTATTGACTGAATTATTTGAAAACCTGAATTCCATAAATAGGTAACAGGTAAAATCCTATGATGTCACAATTTCCATTTAGATTTCAAAGTAGACATTATAGAAGAGAAATTGCCATTTTTTTCATGGCTTCCCCACAAAATATGGGAAATCAAAGTGAGGTCCGTTTCACAGGATTTGTTTCTACAGAGCCATACCAACACAGTTTTGTGATTTGGATGGCTAATGACAGAATCAGTTCAAATTTTTATTTTTGCTCATTTTTTAAAATTTTGCTTACTTGTCTGGTGAGTGGATCCATTTGAAAGTTGGAAATGTTCTAATCAATTCCTTATCTTCTTAGGTACCACCAAGGACAGGTGCTAAAGCATTCTATTTCCGCAGTCAGTAAGGCTGCCCTCTGGTGCCGTGACTGTCAATCAATCATGGGGTCCATAATCAGAACTAATCATTACTATAAAATTCTAGGTGTTTCCTCCACTGGTCAAGTGTTCAGCTAGAAATTAAAATAGCCTCCTGCAAAGCCATCACCTGCACAGACCCTCCAAGACATCTGGCTCTCTGCATCTGTCTTAGGTTTTCTAAGTATTTGTAAATCTTTTTTTCATATGTTTGTTCTGTTTTTAATCTAGACTGTGAATTTCAACAAGGCAGGCTCTTTTTTTTAAGATTTTTATTTTCAAAACATATGTATGGATAAGTTTCCAACACTGACCCTCAGAAAACCTTGTGTTCCAAATTTCCCCCTTTTCCCCAACTCTCTTCCCTAGATGGCAAGTGATCCAATCCATGTTAAATACGTTGAAATATGTTAAATCCAATATAGGTATACATATTTATACAATTATCGTGCTGCGCAAGAAAAATCGGATCAAAAAGGAAAAAATGAGAAAGAAAACAAAATGCAGACAACAAAAAGAGTGAAAATGCTATGTTCTGATCCACACTCATTTCCCACAGTCCTCTCTGTGTGTGAAGATGGCTCTCTTCATCACAAGAGCATTGGAAGTGGCCTGAATCAATTCACTGTTGAAAAGAGCCACGTCCATCAGAATTGATCATCATATAACTTTGCTGTTGCTGTGTACAAGGATCTCCTGATTCTGCTCATTTCACTCATTATCAGTTCCTCTAAGTCTCTCCAGACCTCTCTAAAATCATCCTGCTAATCATTTCTTACAGAACAATAATATTCCATAATATTCATATACCTTAACTTCTTCAGCCATTCTCCAACTGATGGGCAGCCATTCAGTTTCCAGTTTCTAAGGCAGGCTCTTTCTATAGGGAGTGTTAAATATATACTTACTGACTGCCTGGATTGCTTGAAGATTTCCTGTATTCAAACACTAATGAATGTCTCCTGAGCCCAAACTAGATAAAACAGCACAGCGGTGTTGGAATTGTGATAGTGAAGCTTCTGTGCTGGGCTAGATTTCAAACCCTGGGGTGAAGAGGCAAAATTCTCAGAAACAACTCTGTTACCAAGCAGCTGTTTGACTAAGGACCTCAGGAGTCTCCCCACTCCACTAAACATAAAAACACCTGAGCCACTGTGTCCAAATAAGATGAGTAGAAACTGTCCAAAGCCCCTTTGTTCTTCCAGAAAGGAGAAGGAATATCAATTTGTGGCCAGTTCCCTAGAAGTAGTTTTCACTCCTTTCCCTAATAGCAATAAATCAGCATTAGTTCCCAGATTCAGTTTCCTCCTTCCCTCTCCAACTGGGTTGGGTGCCCAATCGTATCCAGCAAACCTTTTTTTTTTTTTTTTCACAATCCAGTCTTGCTACTTGTACATATGCTCTACAGTTCCTTTTGGGAACTCCCTTTGGGAGTTTACTCCTTCAGTCATTCCTTCCTTTCCTATCCCTTCATCTTCATTAGTTCTTTCACTATCACCAACAAATGGCCATCAACTTTTCCCATGCTTAAAAGAACCTGCCATTCTAATTAGCTGCCATGCCATCTCTCTCATTCAATCAACCAATAAGCATTAATTAACTACCTATTATGTGTTAGGCTCTATATTGGGCCTTGGAAATAAAGACAAAAGTGGAACAGTTTCTGACCTTACAGAGTTTTATAGTCTTGACAGAGGAGACACTATATAGATATATAGTTAGATACAAAATGGATACTTATGTAATGCGAAGGAAGTAGTATCTTGGAGAATCAGGGAAGTCTTTAAACAGAATGTGGCATTTGAGTTGAGCCTTGATGTTAATGATGAATTCTCAGAGATGGAGATATATATCTCTAGAATAAAAAACAAACTCCCAAACCTGGTTTTTAAAGACCTCCAGAAGCTGACTTCCTTCTATCTTCCTTATAACTCTATATAGCTCCCCTTCCCATTATTTCTGATACAGTCAGACTAGTTTGTGAGTTATTCCTGAGATATTACATTTTATCTCTCTACTCTGTGCCTTTGCTTAGGCTGTACTCAATATCTGAAAAAGATTCCTTCTACATCTCTACCTTTAAGAAAACCACTAGCTTCCTTCCAATCATAGCTCAGATATCACTTCCTATAAAAGAGCTTTGCTGTTCTCCAAAGTTGTTAGCATATAAATGTATCATAAAGCTAAAAAGTTAGGTTGAGTCAAGATGCAGATACATTTAAAAGTCAGAGAGTTTTGTATTCAATCACAGAGATAATGGAAAGCCACTAGAATTTATTGAGCTGGGTTATGACATGGTCAGCCCCAGGCTTTTGCAGGGGTGGGGAACATCTGGACCATGATCCGTATAAAGTCCACACGACTATTAGCTAAGGCAACCACAGGTAATGATGAGCTGAATGCTAGGTAGAACAACCTCCCCCTGCTTGAGTTCTAGAAGTTGAGAATTTTGTAGGGCCTGCAAATGATGGTGCAAATATCCAAATGGCCCTTGGCAGAAAAAAAAAAAGATTTCCTTCTCTGCATTAAATTATCACTTTGAAGAGGGATTTGATTTGAGACACAGAAACCAATGGGCAAAGTTCTGGGTAAAGGTTCTCCCATTACCAATGCAGTTTGTAGTCATAAAAAAAATGTCTGAAGCATTGAAAGGTCATGTGACACAAGCTCAGGATCACAAAATCAAGCTCTCTCCTCATTATTTGATACTGTTTCTCTGGAAAGTTCTACCTGTCTGGATTAATCAAGATAATACCTAATATGCTTTTGGTATTTCTGGAGACATAACCATGGCTGCAACTGTTATTTGTCACGGGGTGGATAAGAGGAGGAGGGCAATACTGGTTAGTGGGAGCTCAGCTTTTGGGTCCTGTATAATATATTCGGCCTGCTGTAATATTCACGTGGGTATGCACTTAGAAATATGGAATGGAGATCTCAGTTTCCTCCCTATTTTAGAAAATGTGTAGGTATCTTGTATCCCATAGGTTCACTGAGCGCTGAAAAAAAGATTCTTGGGCAAAATGTAGATATTTAATGAAACAAGGGATTCTTTAAAAAAATAGCATTTTGTTTTTGTCAATTACATATAAAGACAACTTTTGACCATAAATTTTTTTGTGTGGAATTTTGAGTTCCAAATTTTCCCCACTCCTCCTTCCCCTCCCCTTCTCCATAAAATGGTAAGCAATTTGATGCGGATTACATATGTGCAATCACGTAAAGCATGTTTCCGTGTTGGTCATGTTGTAGGGGAAGAAGCAGAACAAAAGGAAAAAAAAAAAAACAGACACCAAAAGAAAGGAAATTAAAATTTTAAAAAGCTTCTTGGTTGCTGAGTTAGACTTGAGCGTGCATATAAAAAGCTCCAACAGATGCCTGTGAGTGAGATAAGAAACGCCAGAAACCTCCAAGTGGGGGAACAAAGTGACAGTGGCCCGCTGCCCACTGCCCAAACCATCTCATTTCCAGACCCAGCTGTCAGGTGGCTATAAATACTGGATGCTTCTTTGTTTTTCCTGTTTCTATTGGATTTTATTCTTTGCCTATCTTAGGTGAAGAAGTATCCAAGACAGAATGGACCAGAAAGATGTTGCAAGCTTCAAAAGGTCAAAAAGAGGCATGGTAGAGTTCCTCATTAACCAGAACAAGTAGCTGGGATAAATGAGACCAGTTAGAAGCAATTTCCAAGGATCAACCTACATGCCTAGAAGTGAATAAAGGCAACCTTTGAGAACCATTAAGAGTCCATCGTCGGATGCGTCAAACTTGGAAGTGAACTTCAGGGAAGGAAAGTTTGATAGCAATTACTCTAAATTTGGACTCACTTTTCCCAAGATCAAAGGCAATAAAAGAATTTAGGCTTCTGGCTTAAAAAGTTGTACAAGAATATTTGGTAACTTCTCAGTAAATAACCTTTGTAAAAGTGAACTAATGTTAACTAGTTATAAGAAATTAGGGAGATATTAACTAGCAATTCCTATTGGGGGATCATAGCAGATGCTGATTTACTAGTAACAATCCTGACCCTACCATTACTAGGGGTAATCTTTCAGTATTACCCCTAAAACCCTGAAAGGGCCAGATGAGTTCTGCCAGAGGAGTGGCAACAGAGAGGATGAGCACAGGGCCTATGTATTATAGAGTGATTAAATATATTAATTCTTTTCAAGAGGCTTTAGGTAGTATACCTTAGATGAAAGGCAGGCAAGGACTTATTGTATCTGAGTTCAAAAGTTTATAGGCAGAGCAAATTGAGAACTTAAATCACTTTGCAGTGACACCTTAATATTTTGGAAATTGCCTGTCTCACTCCTAGAATGCTAGGAATCTGTGGAGGCTTCTCCCTAATGGTTTTGAAATTAACACTTTGGAGAACCGAAAACAAGGTGATTTTTGGACAACACTTTTGTTTGGGGAATTTGTTTTGCCCTTGGGTCAAACTGTGCAAGAGATAACTTCCCTACCCAATCCCAAGTTGATTGTATGGTTGGACTTTTCCCTCCTAATTTTGTTCAGAGTTAAACTGATAGGTGTGAAGTACAAAATAGTGTTCATAAAGGAATATAGGAGTATTTCTGGTCACCAGATCTATTGAAAATATTTAAAAACAATTAAAACTGATATCTATCGGCATCAGTGGAGAAACTTTACTGAAATTGAATTCACACAATCCCAGCATTTAACTTAACTCAGCAAACATCTCTGCAAGGCATGCTGTAAGGTTGGAGGGATAGAAGGACAAATCAAGAGAGCTCCTGCCTTCAGTGAGCTTATACTCTATCAGAAACAGACATAAAATGTGTACACAGATTAAACATATATATATATATATATATATATATATATATATATATACACATACACACACAAAGAATCTGCATGCACATTGCAAAAAATTATGTTTGTATTATACAAAAATGGCAGCTACCATATAGACAGCACTTTAAAGCTATAATCTCCTCTGAATTATTTTGTATGATCCACAATTTGCTCCTGTGGGATGGCACTTGAGATGGGATTATCCATATTTCACATATGAGAAATTATGCAGCTTAGATAAGTGACTTGAACATGGTCACAAACTAGAGTCTCTGGTAAGATGTTAATTAATTCAGCTAAGTCCAGATTCTAAGGACAGAAGCCCTTCTCTTAGCCCATGGCTTCTTAAATGTTTTCTCCATGAGACCCCTTTTCACAGCCTCTGATTTTTTACGTAATGCCAGGTATATAGGTATAGAAAACAGGGATGCAAATAAAACATTTACTGATGGTAAATATCACTTTCATGTCTCTCACATTTAGTTATGAGACTTTAGATGGGGTCACAACCCACAGTTTAAGAAGCCTTGTTTTAGACCATATACACATAATCCGTGAATACTGGTCAGCTGTCAACTAGTCCCTTTCTTATAACCGTGGCCTGCTTCATGTTAGTCTATTGTATCTGCTTAGCCCTTTTAGCAGTTAACAAAAGGAACTTTATTAATCATAGTATGAAAAGCATATTTAATACTGATTCAGTTGAGCACAGCTTTTCAGTCTTTGGGTTGACCCTTCTGATGTATGTGTATTATTTATACACATACACATGTACATATATACATATTTCACATATATGTGTGTATTTATAGATACATTTCCTAAGCATATATGTGTTTGTATTTAATACACATTTACTATACATACATGTGTGTATGTGTGTATTTATATATACACAATTCCCTAAATATAGTTTCCAAATTAAAATATTTCTTTTATCCCCACTGTTTTACTCACATAACCACCAATGAGATCAGGAGCTCATTATTTTTCTCCTTTGGATTTCAATAACTTTATCATTGGTTGCCCTCCTGCCAGTTTTCCTTCTCTCCAATTTATTCTGTACAACATCAAAGAACTTAAGAGTTGGAAGAGACCTCAGAGGTCATTTTGAGCTCAATGGTATCAAATTCAAATAGAGACATGTTGGTAAACCTTACATAAGGCGCTGTGGTCACATATTGACTTAAAAATACGTAAGCAAATTATCTACGTTAAAAAAAACAGATAATTTTTGCATGTTTTTAATTTTTATTTATTTTGTTAAATGTTTCTCCATTGTATCCTAATCGAGTTCTCTTGAAATATGTATGTATGAAGTTGGAAGGCATAGGAGATTATGGTCTCATGCACTCCTGGCCTAATACCTCTAATGTAGCCTAACCCACAACAGAATAATTCCCATCATGACATCCTCAACAAGGATTTATCCACTCTTTGCTGGAAGATCTCCAGTCAAGAGAACCCAATATATTCTAAGGCAGGGTTTCTTAAACTTTTCCCACTAATAACCCCTTATTTGCAGGAGAAATATTGACCCCAAGTATACAAGCATATAAAATAGGTATTCAGTTACTGAGAATAAATAATAATTTAATGACCCCCACGTTTAGCTATAAGACCCCACATGGGGTCCTGACCCACAGTTTAAGAAACTTTGGTTTAAGGCAGTTCTTTCTACTTTAATGAAGCCCTAATTGTCAGATAATTTTTTTGATGGTAAACCTAAATTTTCCCTTTTACTATTTCAACCCTTTTTTTCCCATTTCTGTCTTTTGGAGATAGTCAGAATAAGTTCAGTCTCTTCTCCACATAATGGTTATCCTTCAAATAACCGAGGATAGCTACCATTGGCCCTCAGAATCTTGTCTTTTTCAGGTTAAAAATTACTAATTCCTTCTGCCAATGATCCCTTCTGGTTGCCTTTGTCTAGATATTCTACAGCTGATCCAAGTCCTTCTGAACAAGGACATCATTTTTTGCTAATATTCATGGACTTCTGGTCTATCAATAATTCTGACATAGGCAGAGGCCAGAGCCCTGAATTGGAATAATTTACCCCAAAGGCAGAATAAGCCTAAGTATAGTTGGGGAAGGAATATTTTGAAGGGGCCTTTAGCTATAGATGCAAAGTGGATTCCTGCTTCTGACTAAATGATCTCTGAGATACCTCCTGATGCTGCAAATATTAGGATTCTAGGAAGTAGTTGACTCAATATTGACATTTTTTTCTTTAGTGTTTTTATAAAAAAAAGAATTCTGAAATTTTGTTAAGAAAACAATATAACAATCCTCTCTTGTAAGGTATATGAATCTTGGAACAGTATGGAATCATTTTTAAAGGAGTTGATTAGCAAAATGAAGTGTGAGTAAAATAGGTTAAAAAAAGTAGGAGGACATTGGAGTAATATTGGAATAATATTGGAGTCTCAATGAAAGGAAAAAATGGAAAAGACACCGACAGGTAATACAAGGAAATTACAGCTTTCATTAAAAAAAAAAAGATATTTTTTGTTTGTTTGTTTTAAGTACTATCTCAATGAGGTCATGTTTGCATCCAAGTAGAATCTACACAGACAGACTAATAGGAAGGTGAGCTGAGAAAATCAGAGATAATCTAAGGTAGGAACAAGTAAAGTGGTAAACTCTGCAGCTCAAAAGAAAAGCTTAGACAAAGAGGCTGATTTCCCCCCTTCCAAACAGCATCTTTCAGCCCAGTGAATGAGATGCCCTGGGGAAGAAGGGAAGAGGTTTTGAGACCAAATTAAGACTGCCAGTGTAAGGAAGAAAGAAAGGACAGCATTTAACTCCTCTGAGCCTCAGTTTCCAAGAGAATGGATTGGATGATCTGCAGGGTTTCTTCTGTCCATAAGATTTTTCTGGCCTCACTTTGAGGCCCTATTAAGAGCAAGGTCTAATTTTATCCCAAAAGGCTGTGGAAGGTATATTGGGGTATTGGATTGCTATACTGCTAAGGGCTTGGCAATTCTGCCCATCCTCCCATAAGTGGCACTGTTCCTTTCAGGGGGCCCCCTTTCAGTTGTAATGTAAAAGAAATTGAGGCAAGACAGACAATGGTTTTTAATCTTTTAATGGGGAGAGTTTAATAAACTAGCTGACTTAATGGACTACCATTAGTCTAGAGTGACTAAGGCACAGTGTTTATATAGGATTGTAACTAGCAAAGCAATCGGGTGACACAGAAGTAAAAAGAATGCAGTTAAGTCATCAGGCAGCTGTTATATAAAAAGTTCTATTTCTCACAGGGTAAAGCAATAACCAGATGCATACAATGATGGGAATGGGCTTGGGATCCATACAATGGTGGGAAGAACTGGATGCATACAATGATGGGAATGGGCTTGGGATCTATACAATGGTGGGAATAACCAGATGAATACAATGGTGGGAATGGGCTTGGGATATATACAATGATGCAAATGGGTTTATGGGGACCTTCTATGGTCAATATTTTTGGAGAACAATAACTGATCTTATCTATAGAAACATCTTACAGGTGTGATGCCCAAGTAAGTAGAACAGAAATAGCCAGAGTCACTCTATGGTCATGCTTGTCACTTTGATCTAGTGTGTGAGGAAGCTAAGTTCAGATTCTCATGAGAAATTAGGGAGTCCTTTTTGGTTTAGCACAATCACGACTTTTTCTTTTTCTCCCTTTATGGGGGGATGGCTTTTCTTTCAATCAGCTAAAGCACAATGGAAAGAAGAATAGGCAATTCGCAGCCACCCATGCTAGTCCCTGCTTTTTTTTTTTCAACCACCTCATACCCACAACTGCTTACTTCAATTTCTAGAAATATCCAGAGGTAATTTTAACTGCTCTGGGAAAATACATGAGAGAGAGAGAGAGAGAAGGAAGAAGGAAGGAAGGAGGAAGAAGAGAGAGAGAGCTAGAGAAAAAGACAGAAAGCGAGAGCGAGAGCGAGAGCGAGAGCGAGAGAGAGAGAGAGAGAGAGAATTCTCTTTTGTTCACCATGAGGTCAACAGAGTCAGGACAAAAATACAAAGGAAAAAAGAAAGAAACACTGATGTCTGTGTTGTCATTGCTTTTCTGGTATGAGTCTCTTTGGGAAGCTGCTCCAAAGTTCTTTTTTCACATCAGAAAGGATGCCTCTGGCTATTAAGCCACCTTTTAGTAAGTGGCATGGTGAATAGAGCTCAGGGGACTGCAGTCAGAAAGATTCATCTTTATGAGTTCAAATCTAGACCCAGACAGTTCCTAGCTAGGTGAGCCTGGGCAGATCACCTCATCCTGTTTGCCTCAGTTTTCTCATCTGTAAAATGAACTGGGGGAGGAAATGGTAAACTATTCCAGTATCTCTGCCTAAGAAAACCCAGACAGTCAGAAACAAATGAAATAAATTAACAACATGAACTAAGCAAACCTGCCTCAGTCTTTCTTAGAAGCCGAAATCAGGTAATCCAAGCATATCAATTTCTTGCTTTCAGAGGCCCATACCTGGGAAGATACTTGAGAATGATGAAGTGACTTTTGGTTTCAGCCTTACAGGGTGAGGCACATTTTTGTCCTCCCTGCTCTACTGATTATATCAATTGGAGTGGAAGGAGAAAGAGGGGAAGGTTCTTAGCATCTACTTTGTGCTAAGGACTTTTACAAATATTATTTACAAATATAGATCCTCACAGCAACCCTAGGAGGTAGGTACCATTAGTTATTCCCTTTTAACAGATAGTGAAACAGAGGCAAACAGTATGTAAGTGACTTACCCAAGGGCCACACTTAGCTGGTAAGTGTGTAAGGTTAGATTTGAATTCAGGTCTTCCTAATTTCAGGCCTAGAACTCTATCAATTATATCCCTAGCTGGAAAACAGGGAATTGGGCATTGGTGGCGAATGTGGGTCTTTTTGCTAATGAAGTCAAAATTGTGCCAATCATCCTATATGGCATGGCTCATGGACTCCAGGAGCAAAAGAGGGAGAGCATATGAGAAGAAAGACTTTTTCATGACGTTCCAGTAGACTCTGGTTATCTGATCAAGACAAATGATTTCCTTCTGGTTGTTTTCTTCCATGATCCAAGAGGCTCCAAACCTATTGAGGGGGACAAGGGCACTTGAATCACTTTCTAGAGCCAACACTAGCCCAACTTAGTTTTTATCTACAGGATAAATGGAACTCAGATTCCCAGGGTAGAAGCCAGCCCAATGTATTGTTGACAAAAAAAAGTGTTTTCTTTTAAGAGCTGAAATAGAATGACGTTCCTAGGACTCCTAGAGCTTCTTTTTAAGCTACTGTCATGATGGACTTTTGACAGAGAAGGGAATATTATATTTGACATTAACAATATTAAAATTAATTTTCTTGTCAATCAGAGGAGCTTCTTCATTCTTTCTTCAAATGCAGCTTGAAGGTGGTTAGGTATTACATGTAAATAATATCAGCACTTTCAACATAATCAAATATATTAGTCACTCAAAAAGATTTAAATATTGTCATTTCTAAATACTGTATTTTAAGAGTACATCATTTACCAATGGCTGGCTCCCTGGGCCTTTCCAACAGTCATATATGTCTATCCACCTCAGTCTTATCCCACACTTTGTATCACATTAGTAGAAAGTTCCAGCCATGACCCAGAGGAATACTCATCTGGTGAGCTAAGTTTCTCCCCACAAAAAGATTGTATTTTTTCATCCTGATTCCCTTGTACTAAGGTTAATAGATTCTACTTTGTCTTGGCAGATCTAAGCTAATCTGGCCTTTTTTCCAAGGTCAATTCTGACAATCTGTTGCCAGACAAATCTCTCATTGATTAACAATATTTTAACTCTATGTAATATCCTGTCATCCTTTGTAAAAGACCTAGTAATGAGTTTCTAATAGCTTTCTGAAAGTCTTATTTTACCAGAGATTTCAGAAGGGTACACTTCTCTTGAAGTATCTATAGCATCTCTCCAGGTCCTTGTGTTTTAATTTCTGCACTGCTCCCTATACTAGGAGTGTTTGTATGGTGGCTAGAGATGTATTGTTAGGGATATGTATTCTAGCTAGGCAACAATAATACTACTCATATCAGTTCCCTAATGAATGCAGAAATATAATAGCGATTTTAGATATATAATATCAGTAATATGATAGCTATATTAGATATAATAGATAATGAGTGCTGAAACATTCAAAAGGTATATCCAAGAAACATATATGACTTGTCAAGGAAACATGCTGAAAAAAAAATGACTTATCTCATCACAGTCTGAAAGCCAAATAACATGAAAGGATCATTTTTCTCCAGTGGATACTTGCAACTATAAGGTTTTCAGAAAGAAGAGTAATAGCCCCTGCATCTCTCCAATAAGTCCCTACAAATACTCAGAGGACTTAAAAGATAATCCAGATGGACCCCCACAATATGGCCCCCTTGGCCATTCATTAGCATTCTTGGGATTCAAGTTGAATCCCCAGAGGACAACTATCCTTACAAATTCAAGGTTAATTATGTGGATCCAAACTCACAAAACTAAAGCTTACAAAGCTTCACCAGTTCATTAAGATTTAATAATTGATAGATACAATTACAGCAAAACAAAAGCATCAGTTGAGATGGCAAAGGAGTATAATTGTTGAGTCAACCCACAGAAAAGGACCCACTATGCAAACATGTTTGTAGAAGCCTTTTGTATGTTGGCAACAACTGGAAACTGAGTGGATGCCCATCAGTTGGGGAACAACTGAATAAGCTACGGTATATGGATTGATGAAATATTATTGTTCTATACAAAATGATGAGCCGGCTATTTTCAGAAAGGCCTGGAGAGACTTACATGAACTGATACTGAGTGAAGTGAATAGAACCAAGAGAACATTGTACATGGCAACAACAAGATTTTGTGATGATCAATTGTAACAGACTTGGCTCTTTTCAACAATTAGATGACTCAAGGTAATTTCAATAGACTTGTGAGAGAAAGAGCCATCCACATCCAGAGAGAGAACTATGGATACTGAATGGGGATAAAAGTACAGTATTTTTGCCTCTTTTGGTTGTTGTTTTTTGTTTCCTTGCTTTTTCTTTTTTTCTTTCTCTCTCATGTTTTACCCCTTTTTGATTTGAGTTTTCTTATATACCATAAAAAATATGGAAATATATTTAGAAAAAATGTACATGTTTAACCTACATTGGATGCCTTGTTGTATGAGGAAAGGTGTTAGGGGAGGGAGGAAAAAAATTTGGAACACAAGATTTTGTAAAGGTGAATGATGGGAATTATCATTGCATGTATTTGGAAAAATAAAAAGCTATAAAATAAAATAAAATGTAAGCTATAAAAAAGAGTCAACCAATAAAGCTTAGGTGCACTCTCCCCCCCCCCCCCACAAATACACACAGCTTAATAGGAAGAGTAGAGCCAAGAAGAATATTTTGGTAGAGAGGCATACGTGTGATAAACAAACATGTCCAATATGAATCATTCCTCTGATACCTCAGGAACTCAATGTCCTGTATTTGCTCCTGGTATTTTCACACTACTCTTCCCTAGGTCTGTTGTCTCTGCTTGATGGGATTTTCATTTCTCTTATCTAGACACTATACCTGTATGAAATCAACCTTTAAATGATCTTTCACATTAGATTTGTAGTCAAGAATTACTGCTGGCCCAGAATGAATCAATTAAAACCCTCAGGAGCTTTTTGCATGAGCTGTCATTAATCAAGGTGCCCCTCATTTTCTACTCATGAATTTGTGATTTTGAAAGTAAATTCAGGAGCATTTTAAGTTTCATCTTGTTAGTTTTGGTTCATCATTCCTGCCTGTCAAGATCTTTGTGAATCATGATTCTGTCAACCAATTTATTAGTTATCCCTCCCAGCTTTGTGATATCCACAAATTTGATAAACATGCCTGCTATGTCTTTCATCCATGTCACTGATAAAAATGTTGTACATGACAGAGCCCTGTAGCATGCTAGTAGACAGCACACTTTTAGGCTGACATCAGTCCATTAATCAATACTCTCAGTACACTTCTCACTATGGAGTCACACATTAGGATCATTATCCTCCAGTGCCCATTTCTCCATATTGTGTACAAGGCTGTTCTAAGAGATTTTATCAGATGGTTTATTGAAATTAAGGTAGAATTATGCCTATGACATTCCTCTTCTTTATTAATCCAGCAAGATCACAACATCATATAGACTTGAGCTAGAAGAGAACTTAATAATGTATCATCCTGATAATTATTATTTTGGCCAACACTTATGATTCTATTAGTGTGAAAACTACCTCCATAGTTCCACATGTCCATCAGGTACTACAGTTCATAGGTAAACCAAACAGCATTCATGACACCAGGTCCAGGTCAGTTAGAAGAATATGATGTTTCTCTAGTGTAGAATGAAAACATTGATTTTAGGAGACTTCTTTGACCTAAGACAATTGCCTACAGTTGTTCCAGGGAACAGAACACAGAGATCAGAATGAGAAATTCACAGGTAAGGGAAACAAAGATGGTGAACTAAATCAAGGTCTAGAATGACAGATCTTTGGTAAAATATATTTTTTTATATATTTTGCTTCAGTTGAAGATTAAAAAAAAGCAGGGATACTGATCCTGATATCTCAGACCAAGCAAAAGCAAAAAAACTCAGATCTAATTAAAGGAGATAAGGAAGGAAACTGTGGATTGCTAAAAAGTACCATAAACCATAAAAAGTACCTTCCATAAAAAGTAATATCAATACTAAACAAACTTGTTTAGTATTAAATGGGTATAGCATCCAAACTCTTAGAGCAGAAGTTAAGTGAGTCTCAAGAAGAAACAGCCAGCAAAACTATACAAGTGAAGGATCTCAACCTCACTCTCTCAGAACTACATAAATATAACCACAAAATAAACAAGAAAAAAGTTAAGGACATGAACAGAATTTTAGAAAAGTTAGGTAGGATATACCTTTGGAGAAAACTGAATGGGGATAGAAAGGAATATACCTCTTTATCATTGGTCCAGGGCACCCACACAAAAACTGATGATGTATTAGGGCATAAAAGCCTCACAGTCAAGTGCAGAAAGGAAGAAATAGTAAATGCAGCCTTTTCAGATCATTATGCAATAAAAATTTCATGTAATCAAGGGCCAGAAAAAATTTACAAAACATTAACTGGAAATTAAAGAATGAGTGGGTCAAACACCATATCATAGAAACAACTGAGAAATATATGCAAGAGAATGCCAATAATGAGACAACATACCCAAATTTATGGGATGCAGCCAAAGTAGTTCTCAGGGAAAATTTTACATCTTTAGGCGCTTACATGAATAAAATTGAGAAAAAAAATCAATGAATAGAGCATGCAACTAAAAAAAATCTTGAAAAGGGAAAAATTAAAACCCCCAAATAAACACAAAATTAGAAATTCTGAAAAAAAAATCAAATGAGAGATTAATAAAACTGAAAATAAGAAAACTATTGAACTAATAAATAAAACTTAAGAGTTTGTCTTAGGGGAAAAAAACTAATAGATCAGCCTAGAATGACAGACCTTTGTTTAATAATAGTACCATAGGTTTTCTGCACAAAAACATATTTTTATAATTATTTCAGGGGCATCTAGGGCATCTAGGTGGTACTGCAATGGATAGAGCACTGTGGTTGGAATCTGGAAGACTACTCTTCCTGAGTTCAAATCTAGCCTCAGACATTTCCTAGCTTTGTGATTTTGGACAAAGCACATAACTTTGTCTCCCCACAGTTTTATCATCTGTAAAATGGACTAAAGAAGTAAATGGTGCATTATTCTAGTGTTTGTGCCAAGAAAACCCCAAATAGCTTTGTCGCAAAGAGTCAGACACAACCGAAAAGAATGAACAACAAATATTTCTCATGTTTCTTATTTCGTCTTTGTATTAGTGAAAAACAATTTAGGAACCTAGAAGTATGCATGATAGAGACAAATGAAACATTGTTAAAGTAACATTATTAACTAGATACACATCCTTTTACTTTTGAATTTTTTTGCTATTTATACCAGAAGATAAATTCATTATTTATTTTCATTTTGTAATTATTCATAAGTTGGTTATTTTCATTCTGTAAACAAATAATTGCCTTTTAGATCATTTGAAAATACTGAAAATAGGCTAATTTTTAAAGTTTGGGATCTAAGTATGTTAGAAGTTGCTAGAAAAAAATATGTATGTTAACTGATACCCACATTATCACTACCTAGATGCAGAGAATCATCTAGATTGATTCACAACTATCAGAGCTATTACCTGGCTCTGAAATCATTGTCTATGCTTCCAACCCACTGACTTCCTAGAACAAAGATAAAAATTAATAAAAGGAGAAGAAAGCAGAAAAATAAAGGGAAAAGGCATATCTTCAATTTTACATGTTTAAATGAGTTACTTATGCAAAAAAAGCAAGAAATAGATGGAGGAAAAGACCTCTGCAAAAATCAAAATAATTTTACATAGAATTTAACTGATGGAAATCAACAAGAAGAAAATGTTTAAAAATGGCCTTAGCAAGAAAATTCTTGATCTACTTGCCAAACAGAAGGATATCACAGCCACAGTTAAAAACAGTTCAGTATGTAAACTTATGTATAAAAATCATATGGAGAAAATTAGTAGAAATTTATGAAGTCTTTTCCCTTCTCCCAAAAAAGAAGCAGTGTCAGGAAAAAAACACTTTAAAAAGTTTGGCAAGAAGAATAACTATGCAATCATCCTGAGGATATTTAATGATGAAACTTGAAGAAAAGCAAACAAAAGATCAGGAAAATCTGCAAGGATTTTTCTTTAACACAAACTTCTTTCTACCATCAGGGACAATTAGTATCAACACATGTATTCTCTAACACCAGGTGATTATGAAAGAAGTGGAAATGGTACTAAAGTAAACATGGATTAGCCAGACCAGACCGAATATACACAGAGAAGATCCATGCTTGAGAAAACAAACTTTTGAAGGTGCTGAGTGATCAATTCTCAAAGCATCTCAATTAGGAGAAGATACTAAATGTATGAAATAAGTCATATATTATTACTGCAAAATGGTAATTAAATAAACATATGTCTACTTATAAAATTTTTATAGAAATAATCTATATAGACATTGAGGATATCCTTTATGAATGTATTATAAGAGATCTACAAGTCTACATAAGCTATATTCTACAGTAGATAATAACTTTTAGTTCCGCAATTGAATGAAAGATGTAGAGAATAGACAATACCATGGTATTCATGATTTAACTATAAAAATTAATTTAATATAGTAGAGTAAAAACTCTACTGAAACTGCATATCATCCAAGGAAAATGGAGAGGCAAATAGTACATACTAGCAGGCTTGAAGACATTAAAAATAAGACATTAGGAAGGCAAATCAGAGCAAAGCATGTCAAATAAGAAATGCATGCATAAAAAAAAAAGATGGTCTGATCATGGGTCAAGAGAGAGAAATAATCAACAAATAATTTTCGCATTAGTAAGAAAAGTTTCTGCAAATTCAGTGGAACTATCGTGGCAAACATAAAGATGTGAATGAGAGTATTTCAGTACTGGCTATGTGAAAGATATGAATTCTACTTCATTAGAAGGAATACCCAGGGATGTGATCTTTGATTTTTTGGAGTATTTGAGTAAGACTAAACTAAGAAACAGTCTCCTATTAAAAAAGTGTATTAATTAGGCAGCCCTCCTAAGGCCTCCAACAATTTTTCATAACCCCCTTTAGAGAATTTATTGTTTTCTTTTATGATCCTAACAAGTTAGCTACTATATTCAAAATTACAGATTGTCAGAAGTGAAAGGGACCCTAGAGATTATGTAGTAGCTAATCCCCTTATTTGACAAATGAAGACTCCAACATGCAGATATATTAATTGACTTGATCAAGGTCACAAAGTTAGAACCAGGATCTGAACCCCCATTCTCTGAATTCAAATCTGGTATGTCTTCTACTACAACATGCTATTAGAACTCAAAATGTCAGCACTGAGGAGGCCTTAGAGATTATCTCACATAATTTGTCTTTTTGGAGAAAACTGAGGAAGAGAGAAGATAAGAGACTTATCTAAGATCACTGTGGTAAGGAAAAGAAGAATTTAAACAAATGGGTTTCTTAACTCCATCAAGTATTCTTTCCACAAGAGAAATTCTTTAGAAATTAGAATTTAGAAAGAAAAATTTATTTAGGAAAAAATATATATCCATTCCAACAATGCTGATAAGTTTTCATGTCTTTTACTCTGAAGAAGGTACTAGCTAAAAAAAGTTTTCCATAAAAATGTTAAATTTTTTTCCATGTGAGAACAACCAAAACATTCTTGGCAAAAAGAAAATGATTGTGTGTATTGTGTATGTGTGTGTGTATTTGCATGAGTAAACATGGAATCACTTAGCTGTCCAAAACATTGTCATCGGTCTTTCCTAATTGGATTCTGAGATTTGGGGATGCTTTACTTTTACTTATCTTTAGTCAAATGTTGTACCAGACAGCTAAGCCATAAGAATAGTCATTATTATTTTACCACCTCTTCACAAAATATGAAAGTGATGGTACAGCTACATATAGTTATGTCTAATGTACACTACAAAGAGGGAAAACATTACATTTAGGAATGATGATTCTTTTTAAACTTCCGACTTCAAAACCAATTAGTTCAATAAAAACATATTCCTTGTTTTAAGGCACAAAAATTTGGGTGAGCCAAATTCAAAGTATGGAGTTGAAACATATTCATTGTCTTTGGCTGTGATTTTCAGAATTTCTTAAATCATGGCCTTTGGAATGAGGAGATGGGAGCATATTAGGACCTAGAGAACCCCAGATTCCCCATAAACTAATGCATTTTTGAGAGAAACTCTAAACATACATCAGAAGAAACAGTTATAAATTAAACCAAAGAGAAAAAAAATCTAGTGCAGGATTGCAAAAAAAGACAGCAAGAAACTGTCCTGAGCAGAAGCAGGTACCAGGAAGTGGAAACCCAATCTGAAATGCAGAGCAAGAGACAAGGATAGAAGTACACTGAGGTAGGACTGCATGCGAGCAGAAATGACATCTACTATGAATAACCATAACTGGAGGGAAAGAATACTCTCGAGAAGTTTTAACTGGGAAAATTATTGTGACAGAATGCAATATCAATCCCTCAAGCATAACTAAAAATTTGATTTGGATGATTTCTTACATGTTCTTTCAAAAATGTAGCCAGAAGTGACTTATGAACCCTTAAGCAGAACTTAACTAAATTATATAATTTGATGAAAAAGGAAACAATACTTTCAGCATTTATTGTAGGAAAAGCAGAATGTGATAAAAAATTGATTAATTCAGTAACTTTTATTTAACTTAAATTTATACTTTAATTATTAAGAACAGTTACAACAGAACATCAGAGATGGAAAGGGGCTAAGGAGCCAGTTAATATCCATAAGGGGCATAAAAGTAAGTGAAGAGCCAACCCTGTATGTGATGGAGAAAAGTTGGAAGTCTTTCCAATAAGACCTAAGGCAAAGCAAGGATATCCATTATCATCCCTGCTATTTAAAATTGTGTTAGAAACACTAGCCATACAGTCATTTTTATAGTGACAAGTAACTGGAAACTGAGTGGATGCCCATCATTTGGGGAATGGCTGAATAAGTTTTGATATATTAATGTTATGGAATATTATTGTTCTATAAGAAACAATCAGTAGGATGATTCAGAAAGACCTGGAGAGACTTACACGAACTGATGCTAAGGGAAGTGAGTAGAACCAGGAGAACATGGTCACAGCAACAACAAGATTAAGCGATGATCAATTTTGAGTGATGTGGCTCTTTTCAATATTGAGGTAATACAGGCCAATTCCAATAAATTTGTGATGGAGAAAGAGGACCACGGGGACTGAATGTGGATCACAACATACTTTTTCACCTATTTTGTTGTTGAATCCTTGCTTTTTGTTTTCTTATTCTTTTTTTTTTTCCTTTTTGATCTGATTTTTCTTGTGCAGCATGATAAATGTAGAAATATGTATAGAAGAATTGTGCAAGTTTGGCATATGTTGGATTACTTGTCTAGGGGAAGGGGTGAGGGAAGAGAGAGGGTGAAAAGTTTGGAAAACAAGACTTTGCAAGAGTGAAAGTTGAAAACTATCTTTACATATATTTTGAAAATAAAAGCTTTTATTACCAAAAAATAAATAAAAGAGAAAAAAGAAATGTTTGCTTTAGCACTAAAACAAAAATAATTTAAGAAATTCAAAGAAAAAAACAGAGAGGAAACAAACATCATTTTAATGAATATTATTATAACCTAACTAGAAAGTCCAAAAAAATCAACAATTAAAAAACTGACACAATAACTGGCAATGTTCCAGGATATATATTCATATTAATCATAAGAGCATAATGCCAACAAATCAGATTGAAAAAGATAGATACTTTTATTCAAAGTAATTTCAAAATGTAAAAAATATGAATGTCTATCAGGCCCACACCAGAATTATTTGGAAATAAGTACAAAGCACTGTTGAAAGAAATACACAGACTTTTAATAACTGGAGAAATGACATTTGTTGATGTGTATTCCATGCTAATAGTAAAAAGTTACTATTAATTAATTTATTTTTGGTAGTTCGGTAATTTGATATGCCAAACACCAAAGGATTCATTTATAAAGCTAGATAAAATAACAACAAAATTCATCTGGAAGAACAAAAGGTCAAGAATATCTAGAAAATTAATAGGAAAAAATGAGAAAGAAAAGGCCTATTGATGCCAGATCAAAAATTATATTTCAAATAAATATTCACTGATATTAATTTTTACTGATAAAACAAATTAGAAGAGGGCACAAAAGGAATTATCTTTTATATCTCTGGAGATCAGTTAAGTTCATGATTAAACATGGAATAAAGAGGATCAAAGACAATAATTTTTGCTGAAATAGACTATGCAGCTAAAAGTTGAAAGGAAATGGTAAACCGGGGGAAAGTTTTTACAACAAGCTTTTTGATCATAAAATCATAATCAAGACATACAAGAGCTACAACCCAACAGGTAAATGGTCAAAGAATATGAGCCAGCAGTTTTCAAAGGAAGAACCCTAAGTCATCAAATTAATATTGGGGGGAAATTATTAAGGAGAAAATGCTTCAAATCTCCAATCAGCAGAGAAATTAAAAATAAAACAACTATGAGGCTCCATCTTATACCCATCACATTGGTGAAGATAACAAAAATAATAATAAAAATGACAATTGATGGAGGGACTTTGAGAAAGAAAACATGTGAATGCATTGTAGATAGATATAAAAATTAGTCCACCCATTCTATACAACAATCTGAAACCTAAAAGTCATTAAACTATGTATATTCTTTGAACTAGTGATACCTTTACTAGTCTTATACCACAAAGAAAATGACTCATATGTTCAAAAATGCTTATAGCAACTCTTCTTGATATAACAAAGAACTGGAGGTTAATGGAGTCCCCATCAATTAAAATGGATAAACAAATTATGGTATACTAATGTCATAGAATACTGTTGCACTGTTAGAAATGATAAAAAAAAAGAAATTTGGCAATAATTCCATGAAATGATGCAGAGTGTCATAAGTGGCAGAAGATCATTGCATGCAAAAATAACAACACTATCAAAACTAATGTTGAAAGACTTAATTCTAGTCAGTACAATGATCAACAAAGATTCAAGAGGACTAAAGATAAAACATGCTACATACCATCTTACCAAGAGGTAATAAACTCAATCTGCAGATTAAGACATATCTTTTTTGACATAATCAACATGGGAATTTCTTTTGCTTAAACTATGAACATTTGTTACAAGGTCTTTGTTTTTCTTTCTTTTTTTCCCATTCTGGGTGTAGATGAGAAGGAGAGAAGTTGTATGGATAGCGAACAAAATGGGAGGGAAAAACAAAAGAAAATTCAGTCACTGAATCTTCTTTTTTTTAAATGGTCACAAAACAAGGGAAGACGATGCAAGTAGGACAATTTGAAAATTAGGCATTGAAGATGTTATGTTTGATTGTAATTTATTTTATTGATAAAGGAAGGAAAGTGGTACATAATATAGATGCACGTTTTCATGTATAACCCTCTTTTTTCTCTTGTACTAGGTATATAAGATGTTCCTTTTATTTGGTGTTAAGTTCAGAATATAAAAAAGGAAATATTAAATGATTCAAAATAAGACTGTTTACTCCTTTTTATACCCTGATATGGACAAGTATGTAGTGGTCAGTATTTTAACATAGATAATGTTTTAAAATTTTAGTTGACAATTTTCAAAAATATTTCATTCATTTCTAAAGAATAACAAATAAATATGCTTTTCCAAAGGTTAAAAAATGAACCCATGAAAATAATAAAAACATCAATTCGTAATTCTTGGTATTAATTACGTGAGAAGTACTAACTAGCAAAAGGCAGGAGAAAAGCTAAAATATTTAATAAGCGTACTAGCTAATTACAGGTGAGGCAAGAATTTCCCACCTTTCCTAGGTTAGTACAAATGAGTCAGAATTAACATAATAAGCTTATAAAACTTTGAAATAACCAAGTATGCATCCAAGCAGAAATGACATTTATTATGAATAACGCTAACCAGAGGAAATAGATATTCTTCTGAATTTTCAGCTGTAAAAATCATTGTGGCAAAATGCAATATTAAGGAAAAAAACCAAAGAAACCTTTAAGAAACCAAAGATTTTCATGTGGGTGATTTCATTCAAGTTGCTTTTATAAATTTAATTCTGACTTATAACCACTTTATCAGCACTTATCTAATCTATACAACTCAATGAAATAAAAGACAACTCATCAATTCATCATTGGCATAGATGAGTATATGGTAATTCTGTAACTTTGGTTTATCTTCCAATTCTACTTTAATTATGAGCATCTAGAATTTCAGAGATGGACAGGGTTTCAGAAGCCAACTAGTCAAACCATTAACTAAATAATAATCTACTTACCAACATACCTGGCAACATACAGGCTTTGACTGAAGACGTCTAAGGAGGGAAGCCCTTCTCCTTTGGGACAGTCTAATTGTGACATTTGGCATAAATCAACTTCTTTGTAAATTCCACTCACTATTTGTTCCTCACTCTGTCCTTTGGGATCAAACAGAACACCTAATCCTGCTTCCACCTGCTAATACTTGAAATGCTTGAAAAGAGTTAACATTTTCTCCCCTATGCCTTCTCTTTTCTTCCAGTCAATCATCTTGAATTCCTTCAGTTATTCTTTAATGGTTTCCTTTTCTCTCCCCAACATGATTGCTATTATCTTATATATGTGTTACAGTTAAAAAAATCTTTCTAAAATGTGTTATAATGAGTGGAATATAATCTTTTAGATGAAGCTGACCAAGATTGATAGAAGAGACCAGAATTATGACCTCGATAGTCTTGGGGACCAGAACTATCTTAATATAACTTAAAATAGCATGTGATTTTTTGGCTGCTGTTATCACATTGTTGACTTATATAGAGTTTGAAGTGACTGAAACTCCAGATATTTTTCAGACAAATCACTGACAAACATGCCTCCCCATCTTGTGCTTGTGAAGTCAATTTTTCGAAACGAAATGTAAGACATAAGATCTATCCCCATTAAACTCACCCCAGTCGGCCATCTAATAGCTTCCTATTTTAACTAATTAGTCTTGCTAATTAGGCACAAAATTCTCTTGTTTCTAGCTTCAGAAAGACTTAAAGTGCTATCAGTATCATCTAAATTTGGCACCCTGAAGCCAAGCCCCAGGTTCTCCTCCCTAGTTATGGCTCTGTTCATATTTGTTATTTAGCTTCATGTTCAATGATCCTTCTTCTCTCCCCTCTTTGCTTTCACATTTTCCCATCTTCTAACCTTTTGCTACAGGTCAGAATTCCATTTTTCCTATGTAGATCCACCTTTTTTCCTTTGAAGTCAAATTTATTCTCTCTCTCTCTCTCTTTCCCTTCCTCCCTTCCCCCTCCCTTTCCTCCCTTTCCCCCTTCTCTCTCTCCCTTCAGCCTCCAATATGAAGTGTAATAAGGTACTCTTTTAACCTCTTCATGTTCTTTTCTGGAAGGAAGAGTTATCTGTACATTTTAGAAGAGAATTATCAGTCACCTGACAATAGTAGTAAGACACACTTGACAACCTAGGCAGGTTAATGGACAATTACCTGTTTTTCATACTGCCTATAAAGTAAAGGACACACTAATCTATCTTCAGGCTGAATTATTGGTTAAAAATGGTTTCCTTCAGTAAAAATCATTTTCTCCCAAATGGCTGAGTACTGGCCCACACCATTGTCTCCAGGAAATCATCATCCAGCAAAACTGAACCAACTCTGAAACTTGATCCTCCTCAGTAAACCCCTGACCCTGGGACTCTCCCCTCCCTCTTACTGGAAAAGGTTGATTGGAGAAGTCATTAGAGAACCCTCAGATCTTCTATTTAAGGAGGACTCTTTCAGGTACCCATCCCGTTGCCCCTAACCTTTTCAGTTTCATTTTACATGTTGTATGTTGTCTTCCTCCATTTGACTGGGAGATTCTCAAGGATAAGGGCTATCTTTTGCCTTTCTGTATATGAATCTCCAATGTTTAGCACAGTGCTCAGCCCATGGTAGGCACTTAATAAATGTTTATTGACTGTCAAATTTTCACATCTTTTTTACCTCCTTAGCACACCCCCAACTGAAATTTTCAGGGAAACTTTGAGTAGGATTTTATGCCAACTTCTTCCTACTTGTCACATAAGTAATACATAGCCTCATAATATTTAAGGCTGTAGAAAATGATTTGACAGCATAACAATTGTTGGGGAAAAAAAGACTGAGGGAAAGAAGAAAAAGAAAGCTATGTAACCATGTGCCAGCCAAAAGTACACAGTATGCTTTCTCTAGAGTCAAGTTTAATAGGACTTTCAGTATTCTAGCTCTGATGATTACTATTATCATCATTTGCCTCGTGCAGTGGGAGTCCATGGGCTATACAATAGGAATTATCAAGAAAATACATTTGCAAATGTGCGGCACAAAACTTGTTTATAACAGCACGAAATTAATGCTGATTTTTTTATTAACAAGCTCTTGCGAGACCCAGACTGTCATTGAAAACACAACTGCTACAGTGCCTAGTTCAATTATTTAGCCCCAGGTTTTAATTTTTTAAAATGTCTCTTAAATGGAGAAAGTCTTGACAAAAGTGATTTTCAAAGACCTTTTTTCTTCCCTAAGCTACCTCTTAAAGTTAAAAGTAGTTATTTGGCATTTGAGAAATCCTCCTCATCCAAAAGAATATGTTTGATTTTCTCTTAGCAGCATTTTTCCTCAGGACGCACAGTTCTTTCATTGATTTTAAGGGAAGATCCATCCCTGATTTATTCAGAGTGTGTGTATGTTGGTTTCCTTCTGCTTTTCCTTAGATGGGAACATAAAGCTGTCTCTGAAACTGGGCACCTCGTTACTAGTTACTACCTTGTTACAAATGACAATGGTTATCTTAATACATATTTACCAATTCATTAAAAAAGACTGAAGGGACTAAATGTATCTAGGCAGGTATAGAACTTGGGAGGCTTCCACACCCCAGGTTCTGTTCTTATATTCTTCTATATGCGATATGCTTGTCCACCCTCCATATCTTAAATGATAAAATGGATAAATTCTATAAATGACTGTTCCTACAAGAATATATGACCATTCTAAGAAATATATAGTCAGCCACCCTACTGAAGGCAATATTGGGATTATTTAAGAACAAGTTAATCTGTTTGCAGATGGAAACTTCTCCTACTCTCACAAAATTCTTTACAAGTCCCTCATTTAAAGTTAACCTTCCTGATTAACTGGCAATGAGGTGATAGTGTCCACACCCAACAATTCCCAAGGGTCACAAGCACACCACAAAAATCTGAGGCAGTTAAAGCAGAAACAGAGTTCTTTTTTATTAAATGCTTATGGTTCATGGGTCTCTGTGAACCATACAAAGAGCCTGAGGAAGGCCTCTCACATGTTAGGTGGACCACCTAAGGAGAATTTCCATGAGGTCATAGATGAAAATCACCCAGGATGAGAGGGAACAGAGGGGTCAAAGTCTGGACTAGTGGAAGGGGAAACAAATGAGATAAAATTCGATCTCAGATCAAGTGCTGGAAGGGACTACAGAGGCATCCAGTCCAACCCCTGCACTTTGCAGATAAGGAAACAAACTCAGAAGAAATGAATATTTTGCCCAAGGTCAAACAGCTAGTGTCAAAGGTGTGAATTTAACTCAGTTTCTCTGACTTCTAAAACATGGCTCTTCTCTCTGTTATATTAATTGATCGATTAAAAAGGCTTAAGATGGCGCTGGCAATATTACTACATGCAATATTAGGAAGGAGTAGTGTGATATAGTAGAAAACAACAACATTAGACTTGAAGCCAGGAGAACCTGGGATCAAATTGTGCTTTAAGTGCTTAGTAAAAAAAGTCACAACTGATCTGATCCTCAATTTCCAAATCGGTGAAATGGGGATAATAAAATCTATAGAACCCACTTCACAGTTTGATGAGAATCAAAGTAAACGATAACATAAATGTGCTTTGCTAGTCTTAAAGCCCTCTACAAATGTGAACTTTGTGAATTATTATATTACCAACATGTTTTTGTCTTGATTACAAATATGCTGAATCCAATTCCACTATTATATTTCCTCCTGGAAATAGGTTAAGGCCATGATAGAGCTATGCTGATTCTTGGAGGGTCCTAAATAAACAGCTCGAAACTCCTACTAGAATTCTAAGAGATTCACTGTCATGTTCTCTAGACAGAAACACACTGTCCGTGTAGTATTTAAATAATCTAAGTGGTTCTACTTCTTTTGTCTTTTCTGTAATACTTCTGACTAAAGGAACCATGAGTGGCCACTGAATCCATTTCTATGCTGTCCAGATTTTCCTCAAAGTTCATCAGGGACAAGAAATTATGCTACCTCTCCCTAACATTTCATAAAAACAAAGCGAAGGAGAAGGAAATAGAAAATTTGCTCCAGAAAGATAATTTTCTATCACCTGAAATGCATTCAAATTCCAAGCCCATTCTTAAGGTTCAATTGTAGCCAGAATAGTACAAGGAACATTAGATTTGGAGTCAAAGAACCAGGCTTTGGGTCCCAAATCAGCCACACTTACTACTTGGGTGACAGCAAACCCTGTTTAGTGCTTGTGAGTCTCTTCTTCCATATTCTATATATAGATATATATTCTCTATTCTAAAAGGATTGAGCTAGATGGTCACTAACAGCCCTTCTTCCTCTGATTCACAGCATTCAATGGTTTGTGCCTGGGGAAAGTTATAGATCTGAGAATGTATCTACATGGCTTCGTTGCTATGGTTTCAAGAAATATTTCACATACATACACACACACACACACACACACACACACACACACACACATCCCTAATAGAAGAAAACATTCCCCAATGGATCAGTATGGAGAAAAAATGGCAGACCAATTGGGAGAACTTAATTATTTTCCAGGAACACTCATCCTTTTCTTTGTACCTGACCAACATTCTTATTTTCTAATATAATTTACTCAACTGTGCATGCTATAAATACTTTCCTTCAATTATTCCTGGACTTCATTTGAATAATGGTATAATACAGTTGCCTTGAAGACTGCAAAACAAAAACGAAACCAATGAAGAAGTGCATAAAGAAAAGAGAGCATTAATGGACTCCTTCAATGTTTCTGACTTTCTGAAGTTTTCCCTGGGTACCAAAATATAAAATCAATTTTGCAAACTTCAGTATCAAAAAGT